>NC_140178.1:3893944-4093781 GCF_963971535.1 Notolepis coatsorum
TGTTAGCATGTTGCCCTGTGAAACTCTGCCATCTGCTGGTTGGAATGAGTACGGCACGCGTCACGGTTCATGTGCTTTTGAAGTGTCCACAGCAAGTTGTGTGTCCACTTTGTTGTTGAGGACATTAAATGTCGACTGGGTAAAAGGATAAAGAAATTCATCTTTTGATTATAAAAGATTGAAGATTTCGTGTACTTACATACATAAACAAAATGCCAGAGCAGTGCAACAAGGTTAAAAAAATAAACAAAAATGTATATGCATATAAAATATTCAAAGTCCATTAAGAAGTGTATGAAAAACATGAGTCAACTCTTAAACCACTGACTCTGCCCATTATTCTGCCCTCAGATGTATTACGGGTGATAGATAATGATACCCACCACTGTGTCTTTTATTATATATATGCTACCCACCACTGTGTCCTTTATGAAAAGGTTGGATGGCCTTCTCTGGTTGAAAGGCGTAACTATCATTGGTATTTGTTTATTTTAAGCCCTTATTAACCTCCCTCTTACATCACAACACTGTTGGAATGGAATCTTGGAACTATTCTACACGTTCAAATGACTGGTTGGTTCTCAGGGTTTCTCCAGTTTGCTCTGAACTAGGAGAAACTGCGTTCTCCTTCGATGCTTCCGACACCTGGAACGTCCTCTGACTGACTCTGAGGCTGAAGGTTCTTCCTTCTCTCGCTGCGTTTAAAAGTATGATCTCCGACCACACTGTGTGTCGACTTGTAACTGTCTTAGCTGATTCTTTTATTGTTTATTCTTATTTGCTGTGCCTATATGCAAGACATCACTGATAAAAACTGTTTTGTAAGCTCATCGTCGCTGTAACCTCAGTGTCTTACGAGTTGAAATAAAGGTATGAAATGAAAGAACATATAAGACACTCAATCAATGATTAAATAAATCAGTTAGCAACACAGTTCATTAGTGCGTTGGTGAGAAAGTGCATCTAAATGTTTCAGAGTTGAATTAAGTTTAAGTTAATTAAGTTAAATACAAAATAAAAAGTGGTAGGAATGGGATTTTGCGTGTAAATAGATATGTTAGGTTTAGGTTTAGGTTAGGTTTACTTTATTTGTTCAAGGGGGACAGTGTACATTAATAAAACATTTTACAAATGTAAATGCACCCAATTTTAGCCAAAAGGCTAAGTTCCATTGGTAGTCTCCTGCCAGAAAGGTACAGGCTAAAATCCTGTGTAAAAAAAGGGTTAGCAATAAAAACAGAATAAAATCAAGATAAATACATTAGAATAAAAACACAACAAAAGCACATAGACATAGTAGGGATACAGGTCACAATACAGTCATGGACACAAGGACAGAGCACATCATGACATATTAAGAGACCCAGACATAGACAGACGCACCATATCCATATCCACACACACATACACATACAGACACCTCAGTGTTGACAGTTCTGGTTATCAATGAGCCATTCCCTAACCCTGCACTTGAATGAATGGTATGATGTGGACACTCTAATTGTTTGAGGAATTGAGTTCCATTGGTGGGAATGCTCTGTATGAGAAGACGGCCTGGCCAAATACACTTTTTTTTAAAGGATTGTACAGTCCCCCCTTGCCGCACCTCTAGTGTTCCTTGGTTGAGGCCAGACTTGAGGTTGATGAAACCGGACAAAGGAGGAGGAGCCAATCCACACTTATTTTAAAAACTAGACAGACGTTTTGATATAGGGTCAGGTTTTCCCAACTGAGTAGATTATATTTTTTTAGAATGTGACAATGATGGTACCTGAATGTACAATAGATATGCTGCTCATTTTAATTACATGCTTTTTGTTACTCTTGAAATATCTTTTAATAGCTTTCTCTATTACTTGTTTAATACTACAACTAATAATACTACATCTTAATTATACAACTCTACATACATCTGATTAGCATTATACTCTACTATAAACTATATCTGTACATATCCTACTCTTACTAGTTACACTGCTGGCCAGTATGACTTAATATACCATAGTGTTTTTTACCTGTATCACTGTACATATTAATACTACAACTCTCTACATACATCTGATTAGCACTATTACTCAGTTGTAATAATTTATATATTTTATATCCAGTTTATCGCCTGTACATTGTATATTACTGTTGCACTTTACTGTTACATTTGCACTCTGGTTGGATGCCAAACGTCGGTGTGCTGCATGATGACAATACATTTTAATCTAATCTAAAAATCTATTAAAGAAAAAGTTTATGTAAATGATGGATATTTGTGGTAAAAAGAGACACGTTGAAATAGCTTCACCATGTTACTTATCATTCTCAGCTGTTTTTTTAAAGAATTTTTTTAGGACAATGTGTTTTTATTACAGTTTAGACGTTACAGTAGACATTACAGACGTAACAGACATACGCACATAAACAAAACAAAACAAACTCGAGAATACTAAAAAGCAGTAGTTCACAGAGCACTTCATAGTACAAAGTCATTACAATACAGTGTCCTTGTTTCAGGAGGTGAGAGACGTAGTCAACCGTTCCCACATAAGAAATAAAGGGCTGCCTGCCTGCCACACCACATCAAACCTTCCACTTGGTTCATTTCCGTTTTATACCATTTTGAAAAACGCTCGTTTTTTTTAACTTCCAGAAAAAGAAAAAAAAAGATTCTGCAGGAATCGCGCGTTACTGGAATACACAAAACACGTTGTCATTTTTCGGCCTATTGATGAATCGTTTTCAAATAAACGCTAGATTATCGATAGTATGTGCACTTATGCACGCTAGAGAAGCGGGCTGAAAATGTATTATCTTATTTCCTGATCAGCACACACACACTCACAGCCACACACACACATATGGGACACGCTGAGATATAGGTGAAAAGAGCTCTGATTATCCCAAGACTGGTAAAATAGATTCCTTACCTCAGATCAGATGTTCTCCAAAAGGATTATTCCAATTCCTGATCGCCATTCCAAATATCAATCGCGTTTATTGATCCAACGCTGGGTACTGGTAACACATATTCCACGCTGTTCTGAGGGTCGGCAATGAGTGGAATCGTCTCCGGTTACATGCCTGACAAGTAAAATGTGGATTCCGGACTCTTTTTCTCCCATCCATTTCATTCAGTCCAATCCAATGGGTGCAATACCATCCGGAGAGACGATAGGGGGCGGTATTTTCCCTGTTCGAGCTCAGACAGATCCCCACTGGTAACGTGAGGCTAGATTGATGAACAATGAATGGAAATCGATGATAAAAAAAATAACGATTAAATAACGAGATTTCTCGTTCTTGGCACTCAACGCATGGCATGAACTAATGAGATTTCTCGTCGTTGGCACTCAAAGTGTTGAGCAAGACACCTAACCCCTAATTGCTCCCGATGAGCAGGCTGGCACCTTGCACGGTTGCCATGCAATGTGTGAGTGAACGGGGTAAAATGTGAGGAACAAATTGTAAAGCGCTTTGGATAAAAGCAGCCATTTACCATTTATTTTGATATTTCACATTTGAATCTAATCAAACCTTGATGTTTTTTCGTTCCTCACCGAAGGAGGAGGAGGGCGACGACGGCGACGTCTCCACAGCAGCCACCTCATTGGTCAACCACAGACTCCCCCCCGGCCCCCACCACCACCACCACTCCCCCCAACAACAACAACAACAACAACAACAACAACACTACCAACACCCCAACCCCCCGCGCTACGCAGACGCCAACTACCACGGCCTCCTGCTGCGGGACGCCCATGAGGAGAACCCCGAGAGCATCCTGGACGACCACGTCCAGCGGGTCATGAGGACCCCGGGCTGCCAGTCACCCGGCCAGGCCGGCGGGGGGGGGGGCCCCGAGCAGCAGGGGGGGGGCAAGCATCCGGCGGCCAGGCCGGGCCCGAAGGGGGGCGAGGCCACCACCACCGCCGGCGCCGGCAGCCACCTCTACCACCACAACAAACACACGCACCACGGCCACCACGCGGGAGGAGGAGGAGGGGGAGGAGGGGGAGGAGGAGGAGGGGGAGGGAGGCCCAGGGAGCAGCAGGCGGAGGCTGAGGCGGCCACCACGCGGGTCCCCTCGTGGGGGGCGGAGCAGAATCACTACGGGGGAGGGTCCAAGTCTCTGGGTCCCCCCGCCGCCGCCGCCGACCCCCCCCGAGGGCCGAAGAAGGGAGAGGAGGGGGCGCGGCCCCCGGAGGAGGTGGAGAGGAACCAGAAGATCCTGATGTGGATGATGGACGGAGAGAAGGAGTCGACCCGCCACAAGAAGAGTCCCTACGGGTGAGTGGAGAGCCGGGGGGGGCGCGGGGCGGCCGTGTTCATGTGCAGGGTGTCTTCAAAAGTTTAAAAAAAGTCTTAAATTCGGGCGGCTACGTGGCGTAGTGGGCAAGGCGCTCGCCACGAATGCGGAGACGCTGGGCTCGCCTGTTCGAGCCCAGTGCTCCACATTTGCTTTCAGTTTAGCTGGTCGTCCGTACTAATACACATTGGCCGTATTAGGGGGGGGGGAAACTGATGGGTGGGGATCGGGCGTTGTGGACAGCGACTCCTACAGGTCGGTTGGTGCGCCTGCACAGTGGAATCAGGAAGTGTCGGGGGCAGCGTGAGCCTCCCACGCGTTACTCCTCGCCACTGAGAGGTCGAGCTGCGCAGGTGAAAAGATGCGACTGCTGTTACCTCAAGTACCGGAGGGGACTCGTGCTATGTATGACTTAGTCCACATTGCAGCCGGCTTGTGGGAGGCAAGAAACAGCGTCCGTGACAGGGGAGGGTTGAATTGGATGATACGAAATTGGGATGGGAGAAAATATAGAAAATGGGAGAAAAAGTGGATAAAAAAAAAAAAAAGTCTTAAATTCATAATTCTCAATTTAAGGCCTTGACTCATTCAGCGCCAGGCATTAGCCTTGACCCGTTCTAGCTAGGCCACGCTTTAAAGATAGTGGTGCGTCACCTTGTTTGTAGAGCTATATATCTATATTCTATATGATAGCTATGGAGACAATACTATAGTCATTTGACAGTGACTTTCTTCCGTCCAAGATGCAAAAAAGATAAACATTTTTCATGTATACGTTCGCGCGTTATCCCGTAGTGAATATAAGTATAGTTTAGGAGTGATCCGGGATCATTCCTGAAAAGCTGAGTTATAGGGCGCTACGTGTATTCTACTATAAGCATTGGCGTTTCTTGCCTGGACACGCTACTATTTCCAAATCAAATGTATATAATAGGTATTATGTTTCATCATGAATGCATGAAAGGGGGGTGGGGGGGGGGGGTCTTTTTTTATGCTTTGGCTTTCGTGTTGAACACTACAGACGCCGATCAGCTGGATCGATATGAAAACATTGTTGGATCAAGCTGAAATTGATGTCAGATAGTCCTTACCTTTGGTCGGGGGTATTCCAAAAAGAATATTCCAATTGTCTGATCGTGATTTCCAGTATTGGTGTCCATCTGGTCCCGGACATAATTTGGCACAACTTATGGATCGAGTGTGCCAGATGTGTTTCGAAGTGGTCGGATAAAGCGATTTACTCTGCTCCGTCTAAATTTAGCGCCTGGAGGGATTTAAATGTAACACACGGTCTGGAACAGGGTTTACTGCACTCTCGATACTGCCACCTAGCCGGATCTGGCTGGTACTGCACCCTCAGGCTCCCAGTAAGCCTTTTAACGGCAACATACAGTTCCGTGACATTGAATAGAATATTAAAATCGGGAAAAAAGAAAAACGGACCAAATAACGAGCTTACTCGTTGTTGGCGTTCAACACATGGCGCCCAATAACGAGTAAACTCGTTGTTGGCGGGGAATGAGTTAAAAGGTATTTGAAAGTCTTACATTTAACCTAAACTAAGCTACCCCCCTCTCTGTCTTCCAGGAGCATCACTGGGTCTAAGAAGGGCCCGGGCCACGAGGCGTCTCGGCTGGGCTTGGTGGAGCGGCCGGGGGCGGTGCATCCCTGGGTCAGCGCCCAGCTGAGGAACAACGTGCAGCCGTCCCACCCCTTCATCCAGGACCCCACCATGCCCCCCAACCCCGCCCCCAACCCCCTCACCCAGCTGGAGGAGGCCCGTCGCAGGCTGGAGGAGGAGAAGAAGAAGTCTGGGACCACCCAAACCAAGCAACGGTAACCTTTAACCTTTATTTATTTAACCAAGCAAAGGTAACTTATTTAACCTTTATTTATTTAACCAAGCAAAGGTAACTTATTTAACCTTTATTTATTTAACCAAGCAACGGTAATTTATTTAACTTTTATTTAACTATGCAACAGTACCTTATTCTACCTTTATTTAACCATGCAACGGTAAATTATTTAACCTTTATTTAACCAAGCAACGGTAACTTATTTAACCTTTATTTAACCAGGCAACGGTAACTTATTTAACCTTTATTTAACCAAGCAACGGTAACTTATTTAACCTTTATTTAACCAGGCAACAGTAACTTATTTAACCTTTATTTAACCAGGCAACGGTAACTTATTTAACCTTTATTTAACCAAGCAACGGTAACTTATTTAACCTTTATTTAACCAAGCAACGGTAACTTATTTAACCTTTATTTAACCAAGCAACAGTAACTTATTTAACCTTTATTTAACCTTTATTTAACCAGGCAACAGTAACTTATTTGACCTTTATTTAACCAAACAACAGTAACTTATTTAACACTTTAATCGCCATGGGTTAAATTAATAATTTACCATCCCTCGCCAGCTCTATTTGTCTATGGAGAAGTTCCCCTTCTTTGCAGGGCTATAACTTTTTAAATTCTATTGCTAAATTGCCATTATTATGGCCCATTCAATGTCCTATAGTATTGTTCAGGGTGTAGCAACGTTAAACTTTTTCATTCACATATTCATACTAAAATATGGTCTAAAGTATAAGTATGTTTTTATCGTTTTCTGCAGCTTTCTTCAGAACGTGATTTATAGCCCCAAATGCATTATATTGATGATCAAATACAGTTTGGTAGGAATCTGTGCGAGATAAAAAATTTCAACTGGACGTGGTTCTAGAAGTTTCTACGCATCATCTGATGATGACCGGATGGGCGGGGGATCGCTTATAATTCCGTGGGCAGCGTTAGATGATTCATCTAGTGTGGGTCATATGTTCATCAGATCAGTTAGTATAGAAGACGTTAGAATATAACGCTGAATCTTACCGTGGCTTCCTCGCGCCGCTGGCAGATGAGCGTGGAACAGAATTTTTTCTATTATGGGATGGAGAAATGCCCGATCCATTTCCAGGTTGTATAATAGTATATACGTCCAAATCATGTTGTTTTTTCGAGTTATTTGCACCGATCGATGTTCACTGTGTCAATACGGAGTCTCTCTAACGATAGCGAGTGCCCGGACCACATATGGATGAGCACTACCGGTTCAAAGGTTAATTTCCGGCTGGCGATCTGCCGATCGGCCACCAGATGGCGCTCTTGAACCGCTAGAGAGTTGAGTGGAGCTTTGCAGTGTGTCTCAGGGCTCCGGAAAGGAAATATGATTTCGATGACAGATTTTTGAAATATTGACATCAAAGACGAGTTACGGCGTCTTCGGCAGAATGAGCATGGCTAGGAATGACGTGTAAACTTGTCCACGGCGATCATAGTGTTAACCTTTATTTAACCAGGCAACGGTAACTTATTTAACCTTTATTTAACCAAGCAACGGTAACTTATTTAACCTTTATTTAACCTTTATTTAACCAAGCAACGGTAACGTATTTAACCTTTATTTAACCAAGCAACGGTAACTTATTTAACCTTTATTTAACCAGGCAACAGTAACTTATTTATCCTTAATTTTTAACCAGGCAGGCCTGTGGGGTTTGAGATAAGATAAGATAAGATATTCCTTTATTGATCCCCTTTGAATTCTGGCATCATAGCAGTGTGGGGGAGGGGGGAGGGGAGGTACGGGTATGGGCAGGGAAATAGTAGAAAGACATATAGGCAATCAAATTTGATCTGAATATAAAAATATGAGATCAAATTAACAGTGTAAACAATATAATTAATCAACTAGGAAAAACTGCTTTTTCCTTTGATGCTTCCAACACCTGGAACGTCCTCCGACTGACTAAAGCTCAAGGTTCTTCCTTCTCTTGCTGCATTTAAAAGTGTGTCAACTTGTAACTAGCCGATTTTATTTATTGTTTATTTTTATTCTTATTTATTGTTCCTATATATGTATGAAATGGCTGATAAACTGTGTCTTCTATTATAAGCTCGCCGTCGCTGTAAATGAGGGTAACCTCAAGAGTTTCACGAGTTGAAATAAAGGTTTGAAACTGAAATGATCGCTAGTCCGTTTCACACCAACCTCCCCCCTCCCCCCCTCCCTCCCTCTCCTGAGGCCCACCTTGTGTTTAACCCCTGGGGGTCGTTGGGTCTCCTATAGGTATGTGCTGGAGGTCATCCAGAGGGGTCGCACGGCCGTCAGGCCCGCTGTGTTCCCCCCTCCCGGCATGGCGCTGCCCGCCGTCTCTGACAGTGAACTCTCCGGGTCTGAGTATGTCCAATTACCAGTTCCCCCAGTATATCACCTATCTCCCAGCAGCACCTATCATCCCAGTATCACCTATCATCCCAGTAGCACCTATCTCCCAGCATCACCTATCATCCCAGTATCACCTATCATCCCAGCAGCACCTATCATCCCAGCATCACCTATCATCCCAGCATCACCTATCATCCCAGTATCACCTATCATCCCAGCATCACCTATCATCCCAGCATCACCTATCTCCCAGTATCACCTATCATCCCAGTATCACCTATCTTCCCAGCATCACCTATCATCCCAGCATCACCTATCATCCCAGTATCACCTATCATCCCAGCATCACCTATCTCCAAGTATCACCTATCATCCCAGCAGCACCTATCATCCCAGTATCACCTATCATCCCAGCATCACCTATCATCCCAGCATCACCTATCATCCCAGTATCACCTATCATCCCAGTATCACCTATCATCCCAGCATCACCTATCATCCCAGTATCACCTATCTCCCAGTATCACCTATCATCCCAGTATCACCTATCATCCCAGTATCACCTATCATCCCAGTATCACCTATCATCCCAGCATCACCTATCATCCCAGTATCACCTATCATCCCAGCATCACCTATCATCCCTGTATCACCTATCATCCCAGCAGCACCTATCATCCCAGCATCACCTATCATCCCAGCATCACCTATCATCCCAGTATCACCTATCTCCCAGCATCACCTATCATCCCAGCATCACCTATCATCCCAGCATCACCTCTATCCCCATAGGTCATAGCACCCCCTCCCCCACCTCACAGCCCCTCCCCCACCTCACAGCCCCTCCCCTACCTCGCAGCCCCTCCCCCACCTCACATCCCGTGCCCCTCCCCCTCTGTCGGCTTGTTGTTCCAAGGCTCTGTGTGTGTGAGACTGGAGGCCGCTTGTTTGTGTAATCTGTAGATCCAGGTGGAGAGTTAGGCACTTTAGTAATCAATAACGAGTGATTACTGGTACTAATTAAATGTGTTGTGTATGTATTAGGGACGGGCATCGATTTAAAAATAAATATTAGTTTAGTCGTTCAATTCAAAATAGAACTTTTTTATACCAATATCGTTTTATCTCCAAAAATGTATTTCCCCTCGTTTCCCCCCCCGGGCACCTACACTGTGTAGTGTATTGAGAGGGGGGACCCTATTAACTGTTACACCACTGAACGGCATGCTGGGTACAGCTCGCTCGCTAGCCAGGTAGCATAACGGTGTGTTAACAGCGGGGAGAACAGACAAGAGAGATGTTAGACGGTAGCAACGTTTTTGTACGATTTTTTATTAGTATTCGAATAGTTCCCAGTGACTATCGAATAGCAATTTTGTGAGTTTTGCCCATCCCTGGTATGTATGTATGTAGTTTAATAATATCACCCCGTAGTTTCCTTGAATCCACATCCTTGTGTTTCGTTGGAACCCTTTCAGGTTTGAGTATTTTTGTTTCTTCTTTCACAGAATTCTATCTTGGAATTCTACAACTCTATTGCTTTCAATGGCCACGGGAATGTTCTGTTCTCAAAGGTTCTAATCTCACATGTGAGAATATACACCTGCAAGGGTTAATGTCATATCGTGTTGTGTCTGGTTGTGTGTGTTTCTGTATCGTGTTGTGTCTGGTTGTGTGTGTGTCTGTGTCTGTATCGTGTTGTGTCTGGTTGTGTTGAGTGAATTCATTCATGTCTGGAGGATTAAAGACAGAGATATGCTTTAACGTCGGCTGTCGCGTGGGAGCTAGACCGGCGTACTTCCACGTGACGTCAGTTCAACGTGTGGGTTGCAGTACACCACCGAACCACCAGGTGGCTGTGCTGAATGATGAATGAATGAATGAATGAATGAATGAATGAATGAATGAATGAATGAATGAATGAATGAATGAATGAATGAAAACTTTATTTAACATATTGCAGAATGGGTACAATACAGTACGGCTCAATACACACAATTGTTAAGGGGATGCAGACCAGAGAAAGACGTTTGTCTTGGTCCCCCATTTTCAATTCATATTGACATTTATGACATACACAACATACATGACATTTATGGCATAGGGACATACAGGTATTTAGTACTGATACATTTGTGACATAAACGGTATTCAAATATACAGTACTGTTACCCATAGATCCTGACAGAGTATATACATATGATGGGGAGGGGACTGTACATTAGGAGGGGGTGGGTGGGTGGGAGAGAAATATACATACGGTGGGGAGGAGACTGTACATTTGGAGGGGGTGGGTGGGTGGGAGAGAAATATACATACGGCTGGGAGAGGATACATGCTGTGGGGAGGAGATTGTCTATTAGGAGGGGGTGGGGGGTTTGGACATTTACGGTGGCCAGTTTAGAATTGCAGCCTCCCGTAGGTGCTCTTTAAGAGCGGTTTTGAATGTGGGTAGGGATTCACATTCCTTTACAGCTTTTGGTAGGGTGTTCCACATTGATGTGGCATAATTGCGAAACGTGTTTAGTGCCTTGTTTGAGCCGAATCTGGGTTTAACATGATTTGTTGAGCTTCCTCTGGTGTTGTGATCGTGGTATTCACTGACCTTTGGGAAGTATTTTGACATGTACATGGGTACCTTAGTCGTATAGTGTTTGATTTGATTTGATTTGATTTGATTTATTTTAGACAGTAAAAACATATACAGATCATTACATCACATATTTGCTTTTGTCAAGGATAGAAACGAAAAAGGCGCAATGACTTATTTACATCGTTGTCCCTGGAAGTCCAGGATGCTTGAAACAACACATTCAACTCATTACAGTTAATCATTCACAATTATTACATTTGTATAGCAATAATGGCACAACCCTAAATTAATACAAACAATGCACATTTGTTGAAACATGTTCATTCTAGCCGTGAGTCCGTGTGTTTCAGAAGCACCCCAAGGGGAGGGGTTAGGGGTGGGAGGGAGGACGGAGAGAGGTTCTGGCCTGTACTAACTACAGTTGCCATTAGCTAGGACCAGAGGGGAGGGGCTTAGACTACAGTTGCCGTCATAGGAGGGGGAGTTATGGCTTTGGAGTGGGTGGGGAGACAGACTTGGGTCCCTCCCCTCCAGCGCGCGCACATCACCAGGTGTATCTTGTAGACCAGGCCCATTGCAAGTTGCTGTACTCTGTCGTCTACTCTAAGCCATCCTAGGTTGTCAAAGTGGGCAGGGGTGAGGTGGGTTCTAGGGGTAAGGTCAAGTAGTAGTCTGACCAGTTAGTTTTGTGATTTTTGTAATCTTGTTTTTAGCGCCTTTGAGGTGCTTTGGTACCATGGGGTGCAAGCATAGTCGTAGTACCTTTGAATGAGTGCTCCTGCCAGAGTCTTCAGGGTATTCTTGTTTACCAGAGAGGAGATCAGGTACAATAATCTAGTTTGTTGGTTGACTTTTTTGATTACATTGGATGCCATTTTGTCACAGGAAAGATTTGCCTCTAGGATGGAACCCGGGTAGGTAATTTCATCTTTCCTTGTGACAATATTGTCACCCACTGTAACTGAGAAGCCGTCGGTCTTGCTGAGTTTGTTATTTGAACCGAAGAGAATGGACTCTGTTTTGCCCATGTGTAATGATAGTTTGTTGTCTGCGAGCCATATGCAGATTTTGCCTAGTTCCGAGCTGAGGGGTTTTTCAACCTGCAGCTTGTTCTTGTCAGAGACCAGCAGGGCTGAGTCGTCCGCAAACAGGAACAAGTTGCAGTCACAGGCTGACGACATGTCATTTGCATAAATTAGGAACAGTAGCGGTCCTAGTATGCTTCCTTGTGAAACACCACAGCTCACTGTGAGGGGGGGGGGGGGGGGGGGGGTAGAGTACCGTTTACCTCCACCATCTGTTCTCTCCCCTCCAGGTAGGATTGCATCCAGCTCACTGATAAACTATCAAAACCAATTGCTTTTAGCTTGTCAATCAGAATGGAGTGATTGACAGTGTCGAAGGCCTTTTGTAGGTCCAGCATGACCATGCCGCAGTATTTTGTTTGATGTGGTCGTTCAAATAGAGGAGGCATGTGTCAGTGGAGTGGGATGTTCTGAAGCCAGATTGGAATTCGTAGATTCGATTTTTCTTCCGCCAGGTACTTTTCGACCTGTTCGTAGACTATTTTCTCCATGACTTTTGAGATGGAGGTAAGAATAGAAACAGGGCGGTAGTGCTGCGTTGTGGCATACAAACGGAGTCTATATTATCCGCCAAAGTTTCACTTTCGGAAGTCTGGTTGAGTCCTGAGCAGCCAAACTCCAAGTCATATTCTATACACATACAAGTCTCAAGTCATATTCTATAGACATCCAAGTCGCCAAGTCATATTCTATACACATCCAAGTCTCCAAGTCATATTCTATAGACATCCAAGTCTCCAAGTCATATTCTATACACATACAAGTCTCCAAGTCATATTCTATAGACATCCAAGTCTCCAAGTCATATTCTATAGACATCCAAGTCTCAAGTCATATTCTATACACATACAAGTCTCAAGTCATATTCTATACACATCCAAGTCTCAAGTCATATTCTATACACACATCCAAGTCTCCAAGTCATATTCTATACACATCCAAGTCTCAAGTCATATTCTATACACATCCAAGTCTCAAGTCATATTCTATACACACATCCAAGTCTCCAAGTCATATTCTATAGACATCCAAGTCTCAAGTCATATTCTATACACATCCAAGTCTCAAGTCATATTCTATACACCCAAGTCTCCAAGTCATATTCTATAGACATCCAAGTCTCCAAGTCATATTCTATACACATACAAGTCTCAAGTCATATTCTATACACATACAAGTCTCCAAGTCATATTCTATATACACATCCAAGTCTCCAAGTCATATTCTATACACATCCAAGTCTCCAAGTCATATTCTATATACACGTACAAGTCTCCAAGTCATATTCTATAGACATCCAAGTCTCCAAGTCATATTCTATACACATCCATGTCTCCAAGTCATATTCTATACACATACAAGTCTCCAAGTCATATTCTATACACATACAAGTCTCCAAGTCATATTCTATAGACATCCAAGTCTCCAAGTCATATTCTATAGACATCCAAGTCTCCAAGTCATATTCTATAGACATCCAAGTCTCCAAGTCATATTCTATACACATCCAAGTCTCAAGTCATATTCTATACACACATCCAAGTCTCCAAGTCATATTCTATACACATCCAAGTCTCAAGTCATATTCTATACACATCCAAGTCTCAAGTCATATTCTATACACACATCCAAGTCTCCAAGTCATATTCTATAGACATCCAAGTCTCAAGTCATATTCTATACACATCCAAGTCTCAAGTCATATTCTATACACCCAAGTCTCCAAGTCATATTCTATAGACATCCAAGTCTCCAAGTCATATTCTATACACATACAAGTCTCAAGTCATATTCTATACACATACAAGTCTCCAAGTCATATTCTATATACACATCCAAGTCTCCAAGTCATATTCTATACACATCCAAGTCTCCAAGTCATATTCTATATACACGTACAAGTCTCCAAGTCATATTCTATAGACATCCAAGTCTCCAAGTCATATTCTATACACATCCATGTCTCCAAGTCATATTCTATACACATCCAAGTCTCCAAGTCATATTCTATACACATCCATGTCTCCAAGTCATATTCTATACACATCCAAGTCTCCAAGTCATATTCTATACACATCCAAGTCTCCAAGTCATATTCTATACACATCCAAGTCTCACGTTATATTCTATACACATCCAAGTCTCCAAGTCATATTCTATACACGTACAAGTCTCCAAGTCATATTCTATAGACATCCAAGTCTCCAAGTCATATTCTATACACATCCATGTCTCCAAGTCATATTCTATACACATCCAAGTCTCCAAGTCATATTCTATACACATCCAAGTCTCAAGTCATATTCTATACACATCCAAGTCTCCAAGTCATATTCTATACACATACAAGTCTCCAAGTCATATTCTATAGACATCCAAGTCTCCAAGTCATATTCTATAGACATCCAAGTCTCAAGTCATATTCTATACACATACAAGTCTCAAGTCATATTCTATACACATCCAAGTCTCAAGTCATATTCTATACACCCAAGTCTCCAAGTCATATTCTATAGACATCCAAGTCTCCAAGTCATATTCTATACACATACAAGTCTCCAAGTCATATTCTATACACATACAAGTCTCCAAGTCATATTCTATACACATCCATGTATCCAAGTCATATTCTATACACATACAAGTCTCCAAGTCATATTCTATACACATCCAAGTCTCCAAGTCATATTCTATACACACATCCAAGTCTCCAAGTCATATTCTATACACATCCAAGTCTCAAGTTATATTCTATACACATCCAAGTCTCCAAGTCATATTCTATACACACATCCAAGTCTCCAAGTCATATTCTATACACATCCAAGTCTCCAAGTCATATTCTATACACATCCAAGTCTCCAAGTCATATTCTATACACATCCAAGTCTCCAAGTCATATTCTATACACACATCCAAGTCTCCAAGTCATATTCTATACACATCCAAGTCTCCAAGTCATATTCTATACACATCCAAGTCTCAAGTCTTTCAGCAGGCAAGTCCAAGTCAGTGTCGATTCTCTAGTCCCCAGCTCTGGCGTTAGTAGAACAGGCAGACGGGCTGCAGTTTGTTGATATTAAATGGTAAATGGCTGCTTTTTTATATTGCGCTTTAGTTTTTATCCAAAGCGCTTTACAAGTTGTTCCTCGCATTTTACTCATTCGCTCACACATTCACACACCGACGGCGGAGGCGACCATGCAAGGTGCCGACCTGCTCATTGGGAGCAATAGACCTATCTCAAACCCTGCCCTCTTTTCTTGATCCTCCAATCACAACCGTCGCTTACCTCGGACAAACTTTTGTCCGAGGTAAGCGACAGTTGTGATTGGAGGATCAAGAAAAGAGGGCAGGGTTTGAGATAGGTCCATTAGGGGTTAAGTATCTTGCTCAAGGACACATCGACACGCTGCCCTGGAGAAGTGGGAATCGAACCGGGAACCTCCGGATTGCCAGCCAGACGACTTCTCTACCTCCCGAGCTCTGGTGTTAGAAGAACAGGCAGATGGACTGCAGTGTGTTGATATGAAGCTCTGGAGTTAGTAGAGAAGGCAGATGGGCTGCAGTGTGTTGATATGAAGCTCTGGTGTTAGTAGAGAAGGCAGATGGGCTGCAGTGTGTTGATATGAAGCTCTGGTGTTAGAAGAACAGGCAGATGGACTGCAGTGTGTTGATATGAAGCTCTGGAGTTAGTAGAGAAGGCAGATGGACTGCAGTGTGTTGATATGAAGCTCTGGTGTTAGTAGAACAGGCAGATGGACTGCAGGTTGTTGATATGAAGCTCTGGTGTTAGTAGAACAGGTAGATGGGCTGCAGTGTGTTGATATGAAGCTCTGGCGTTAGTAGAACAGGCAGATGGACTGCAGGTTGTTGATATGAAGCTCTGTCGTTAGTAGAACAGGCAGATGGACTGCAGGTTGTTGATATGAAGCTCTGTCGTTAGTAGAACAGGCAGATGGACTGCAGTGTGTTGATATGAAGCTCTGGTGTTAGTAGAACAGGCAGATGGGCTGCAGTGTGTTGATATGAAGCTCTGGTGTTAGTAGAACAGGCAGATGGGCTGCAGTGTGTTGATATGAAGCTCTGGTGTTAGTAGAACAGGCAGATGGACTGCAGTGTGTTGATATGAAGCTCTGGTGTTAGTAGAACAGGCAGATGGACTGCAGTGTGTTGATATGAAGCTCTGGTGTTAGTAGAACAGGCAGACGGGCTGCAGTGTGTTGATATGAAGCTCTGGTGTTAGTAGAACAGGCAGATGGGCTGCAGGTTGTTGATATGAAGCTCTGGTGTTAGTAGAACAGGCAGATGGGCTGCAGTGTGTTGATATGAAGCTCTGGTGTTAGTAGAACAGGCAGATGGGCTGCAGTGTGTTGATATGAAGCTCTGGTGTTAGTAGAACAGGCAGATGGACTGCAGGTTGTTGATATGAAGCTCCGGTGTTAGTAGAACAGGCAGATGGGCTGCAGTGTGTTGATATGAAGCTCTGGTGTTAGTAGAACAGGCAGATGGACTGCAGTGTGTTGATATGAAGCTCTGGTGTTAGTAGAACAGGCAGATGGGCTGCAGTGTGTTGATATGAAGCTCTGGTGTTAGTAGAACAGGCAGATGGACTGCAGTGTGTTGATATGAAGCTCTGGTGTTAGTAGAACAGGTAGATGGACTGCAGGTTGTTGATATGAAGCTCTGGTGTTAGTAGAACAGGCAGATGGACTGCAGTGTGTTGATATGAAGCTCTGGTGTTAGTAGAACAGGCAGATGGGCTGCAGTGTGTTGATATGAAGCTCTGGTGTTAGTAGAACAGGCAGATGGACTGCAGTGTGTTGATATGAAGCTCTGGTGTTAGTAGAACAGGCAGATGGACTGCAGTGTGTTGATATGAAGCTCTGGTGTTAGTAGAGAAGGCAGATGGACTGCAGGTTGTTGATATGAAGCTCTGGCGTTAGTAGAACAGGCAGATGGGCTGCAGTGTGTTGATATGAAGCTCTGGTGTTAGTAGAACAGGCAGATGGACTGCAGTGTGTTGATATGAAGCTCTGGTGTTAGTAGAACAGGCAGATGGACTGCAGTGTGTTGATATGAAGCTCTGGTGTTAGTAGAACAGGCAGATGGACTGCAGGTTGTTGATATGAAGCTCTGGTGTTAGTAGAACAGGCAGATGGACTGCAGTGTGTTGATATGAAGCTCTGGAGTTAGTAGAACAGGCAGATGGGCTGCAGGTTGTTGATATGAAGCTCTGGCGTTAGTAGAACAGGTAGATGGGCTGCAGTGTGTTGATATGAAGCTCTGGTGTTAGTAGAACAGGCAGATGGACTGCAGTGTGTTGATATGAAGCTCTGGTGTTAGTAGAACAGGCAGATGGACTGCAGGTTGTTGATATGAAGCTCTGGTGTTAGTAGAACAGGCAGATGGACTGCAGTGTGTTGATATGAAGCTCTAGTGTTAGTAGAACAGGCAGATGGACTGCAGTGTGTTGATATGAAGCTCTGGTGTTAGTAGAACAGGCAGATGGGCTGCAGTGTGTTGATATGAAGCTCTGGTGTTAGTAGAGAAGGCAGATGGGCTGCAGTGTGTTGATATGAAGCTCTGGTGTTAGTGGAACAGGCAGATGGACTGCAGTGTGTTGATATGAAGCTCTGGCGTTAGTAGAACAGGCAGATGGACTGCAGGTTGTTGATATGAAGCTCTGGTGTTAGTAGAACAGGCAGATGGACTGCAGTGTGTTGATATGAAGCTCTGGTGTTAGTAGAACAGGCAGATGGACTGCAGTGTGTTGATATGAAGCTCTGGCGTTAGTAGAACAGGCAGATGGGCTGCAGTGTGTTGATATGAAGCTCTGGCGTTAGTAGAACAGGCAGATGGGCTGCAGTGTGTTGATATGAAGCTCTGGCGTTAGTAGAACAGGCAGATGGACTGCAGTGTGTTGATATGAAGCTCTGGCGTTAGTAGAACAGGTAGATGGGCTGCAGTGTGTTGATATGAAGCTCTGGTGTTAGTAGAACAGGCAGATGGGCTGCAGTGTGTTGATATGAAGCTCTGGTGTTAGTAGAACAGGCAGATGGGCTGCTGTGTGTTGATATGAAGCTCTGGTGTTAGTAGAACAGGTAGATGGGCTGCAGTGTGTTGATATGAAGCTCTGGTGTTAGTAGAACAGGCAGATGGGCTGCAGTGTGTTGATATGAAGCTCTGGTGTTAGTAGAACAGGTAGATGGACTGCAGTGTGTTGATATGAAGCTCTGGTGTTAGTAGAACAGGCAGATGGACTGCAGTGTGTTGATATGAAGCTCTGGCGTTAGTAGAACAGGCAGATGGACTGCAGGTTGTTGATATGAAGCTCTGGTGTTAGTAGAACAGGCAGATGGACTGCAGTGTGTTGATATGAAGCTCTGGTGTTAGTAGAACAGGCAGATGGACTGCAGGTTGTTGATATGAAGCTCTGGTGTTAGTAGAACAGGCAGATGGACTGCAGGTTGTTGATATGAAGCTCTGGTGTTAGTAGAACAGGCAGATGGACTGCAGGTTGTTGATATGAAGCTCTGGTGTTAGTAGAACAGGCAGACGGGCTGCAGTGTGTTGATATGAAGCTCTGGTGTTAGTAGAACAGGTAGATGGGCTGCAGTGTGTTGATATGAAGCTCTGGTGTTAGTAGAACAGGCAGATGGGCTGCAGGTTGTTGATATGAAGCTCTGGTGTTAGTAGAACAGGCAGATGGGCTGCAGTGTGTTGATATGAAGCTCTGGTGTTAGTAGAACAGGCAGATGGACTGCAGGTTGTTGATATGAAGCTCTGGTGTTAGTAGAACAGGCAGATGGGCTGCAGGTTGTTGATATGAAGCTCTGGTGTTAGTAGAACAGGCAGATGGGCTGCAGTGTGTTGATATGAAGCTCTGGCGTTAGTAGAACAGGTAGATGGGCTGCAGGTTGTTGATATGAAGCTCTGGTGTTAGTAGAACAGGCAGATGGACTGCAGGTTGTTGATATGAAGCTCTGGTGTTAGTAGAACAGGCAGATGGACTGCAGTGTGTTGATATGAAGCTCTGGTGTTAGTAGAACAGGCAGATGGACTGCAGTGTGTTGATATGAAGCTCTGGTGTTAGTAGAACAGGCAGATGGACTGCAGTGTGTTGATATGAAGCTCTGGTGTTAGTAGAACAGGCAGATGGGCTGCAGGTTGTTGATATGAAGCTCTGGTGTTAGTAGAACAGGCAGATGGACTGCAGGTTGTTGATATGAAGCTCTGGCGTTAGTAGAACAGGCAGACGGGCGGCAGTTTCCCGATAAGTCTCTCTTTGATATTCCCCCCGTCAGACGTTGGTATCTGTTTGATCTTCAGACGGACGGTTTAGTGATTCAGAGACGGGGGAGCGAAGGAGCTGATTTAGCCGACGGATGATGAAAGGCGGGTATCTTGGCAGCAGCAGCAGCCGCGGCTGTAAGTCAAGTCAAGTGTCAAGTGTTCCTTTAATAATCCCTTCGGAGAAAGTCAAGTGTCATAGCAGCATGGGGGGAGGGGTCGGTCGGGGGGGGGGGGGGGGGGGGTACAGGTAGGGTAGGTAGTAAAGTGCAAGTCATAATGATGATGATAGTGATAACATTAGTAGTGAGTGGCATTATTATTATTATTATTATTATTATTATTATTAATACAGTCGTCCGCAGGTTCCCGGTTCGATTCCCGCTCCTCCCGGGCAGCGTGTCGAAGTGTCCTTGAGCAAGACACCTAAGTGTGAGAGAGAGAGAGAGAGAGAGAGAGAGAGAGAGAGAGAGAGAGAGAGAGAGAGAGAGAGAGATACCCCCCCAGATATACCTCTGACGATACTGTCCATTCCTTTAGAGAGAGAGGAGATGGAGAGAGAGAGAGAGAGAGAGAGAGAGAGAGAGAGAGAGAGAGAGAGAGAGAGAGAGAGAGAGAGAGAGAGAGAGAGAGGAGAGGGAGAGAGAGAGGGAGAGAGAGAGAGAGAGAGAGAGAGAGAGAGAGAGAGAGAGAGAGAGACACTAGACACTGCGACTGTCGACCCATTATTATGAAAAGAGAGGAGGATTCATTCGGTCTTTCTCCAAAACGCAGTCGCATTATGGGATGTTTGCATATGGTTTTGGTCTCCCTACGATCCATCTGACTGAACTAAGCTGTTAAATATATTTAAATATTTGCCTTTTTGGTGGTGATTATCTCACAATTACACACACCATTGTATTATTCCGAGGAGTGAGGTCTCAGCAGTTCACCTGGGAATATATTAATTTATTAAGAGAGGTCTACAGATAAATCATGCGGGTAAAAAAATAAAAAAAAAGAGAAAAAAAGACCCGACTGGTATATGAATAATAAACTAACAAGCGTCTCTGTTCTCTTGACAGACATAAAGCTCCTAAGAGGCCGCCTTGTGAGAACATAACGGTCGCCTACTACTTCTGCGGGGAACCCATACCGTACAGAACGTCCGTCAAGGGGAGGGTCGTCACGCTGGGGCAGTTCAAGGAGCTACTGACGAAGAGAGGGAGCTACAGGTGAGTCAAACATCATAATCATAATAATAATTCATTACATTTATGTAGCGCTTTTTTCTAGACACTCAAAGCGCTGATCCCACAATGTAGGGTGGAAATTGCCTCCTTCACCACCACCACCACCACTGTGTAGCACCCAACCTTGGGCTACGCAGGCTCAATGGCTGCCGTACACTGGCACCAGGCACCAGGCACACTACACAATGGCTACCGTACACAGGCACCAGGCACACTACACAATGGCTACCGTACACAGGCACCAGGCACACTACACAATGGCTACCATACACAGGCACCAGGCACACTACTACACAATGGCCGAACGGCTCAGGAGACAGGGATTGATTCTTTTTTTTCTGTCTTTCCTTCTCATTCCTGAACGGGAAAAAAAACGCATAGGTATTATTTCAAGAAGGTGAGCGACGAGTTTGACTGCGGCGTGGTGTTCGAGGAGGTACGCGAGGACGACGCCATCCTGCCCATCTTCGAGGAGAAGATCATCGGGAAAGTCGAAAAAGTGGATTGAAGCTGAAGGTCGATGGAAGGAAGGAGACGACTTGAGTGTCTTAAAGAAGTCGGGTCTTTTGAAGGACAGGTGGGGGGTGGGGGGGGGGAGGGGCGGAGAGAGGGGGAGGAGGGGGAGGGGGCAGTCGGATGGAACCAGAGGAAGTGTTTTGAGTGGAGGCTGAAGGGACTCAGGGGAGGATCGTGGTACGGCAGAAGTGGATCTGGAAAGACGAGGACAGACGGAAGACAGACGGAAGACGAGGACACAGGCTGGACGGCGCTCGCTCACGTTGAGGAGAACTCGGTCCTTTTATACGTGAACTCTGTGCCACTGCAATGTACAGAGTAGGAGAGAGAGAGAGAGACGTTGGGGGACATCGGGGAGAAGAAGACATTGTCTTCTCCTGTCGTCCCGGAGTGTACTGTAATGTAGCAATGTATAAAATGACTAGATACAAGAACTACGAAAAACGCTACTAAAGCTGCATATTTTTGATATGACTTATCAGAAGGTTTCTAATGTAACCACCCGCTTGTTTTGATATGACTCATTCAGAAGGTATCCATTCTAATGTAACCACCCGCTTGTTTTGATATGACTCGTCATCAGAAGGTTTCTAATGTAACCATGCCGCTTGTCATGTCTCATCAGAAGGTATCCTTTCTAATGTAACCACCGCTTGTAATTTTTTTTGTTTTTTTTTTATGTATTGGTACCAGATTGTGTACAGTTTTTCATGTTTAAAAAAGAAAACGTAACAAAGTTTTATATCTATTTAAGTATTTAAAAAAAGAAAAAGTTGTCGGTTTCAATCTTATCAAAACAGGAGTGGGGGAGGGGGTGCAGGGGGGGGGGGCGTTCCAGTTGAACATAATCCCGATCTTTTCGATAGGGCTGTTTTTACATGTATTACAACGGCCTTCAGGGGGGGGCAAACTGTAATATCCGCCGCCCTTCTACCAAGTGCTTTTAACACTCAACTCTACCAGTTCAGTGGCATTCAGTCGCGCTGCGCACCTTTCAACGTAGCGGCTCGATTACGTTACCCACTCCGACTGACGTGGTAGGTCGAGACTGTTGGCACTGGACGTAAACAGCTGATGTTTACGGCGTGTGGCGAAGGTGCGCCATCGCTTTGGCTCTCTCGTGGTCACGTCAGGGGGCCAGGGGGGGGACGCCCCCAGTCTGACTGAAGTGCTTAAAATAAACTAGGTCTGTTCATTTGAAACAAGAGAGCGGATTTAGGTCCCGGTTAACCTCTTTCAGACGTACAATCTCTCGACTTGACGTTCGAATTCCGAGAAACCGAACATTCGAATGATTTTGTCGAAGCTATCGAGGTCTGGAATTCTACGGTAGGATTCTGAGGATACATCGTAAAAATAACGTGCACCTGAAACGGTTTAACGGATTATCGTTACGCACGTGCGAATCGTAGTCGGTGACTAGCGTTCACGTACGGGGCTAACCTCTTGGATTGTCTCTTCTGAAAACCTGTCTGAAGTAGCGAGGAGATTGCGTCGGATGAACTGTTTCTATGCACGAGAAGATCCTATTCTGACTGACGGTTTACAGAATAACACGTAGCCTGATTGTACGGGCGTGCACCTTCTATTGTAACCCCCTCGTGTCTTCTGCGTCTAATAAGAAACGATAGAGATCCAATGAAGTTGTTCTCATCTTATCTTAAAGTGCGTGTACGGCGACGCAATGAGAATGATCAGAACTCGCAAATTTAAGGTCCGTGCAACAAGACAAGTTTAGTCCGTTCGCCACCCCGATCCCAGTCATCGCCCCCTTATTACATGTTTGTTTGTTTTAGTTATTATTATTATTCACTTAAGGGTATTTAACAAAACTTTATATGATAAGCTTTTATTGTGTGCAGAGATTTTTTATAAACTAATATACAAATATATTGAGAACTTTTGCCACTTGAGAACAGGAGCGCGTCGGAGCGGGGGGTGACATGATCAGGCTGTTACAGGCCAAACGTCTGCGAAGATATTCCCCCTGTTATTCATTCACACGGATACAGGTTGTTCCTGCCGGGGTTTGAATTGGGTTTGGACTCTTCTGGCCTGGTCGGGCTCATCTGGTCGGGCTCCTCTGGTTGGGCTCCTGCGGCCTAGTCGGACTCCTCAGATTGGGTGTCCTCCGGCCCTGGTTGACGGGGGTGTTCACGTTTGGGTGTTTTTTTTAAACAAGATTTTAATTTGGGAAAACGAGAGTGAAAAAAAAAACGTCTATCGTTAAAAACGCATTGTTCCGCATTGTAAGTCAGTGTGGATGAAAATAAGAAAATTAACGAGGATGCCCTTCTTAACGGAGCACACCTGTGTGTGTGTGTGTGTGTGTGTGTGTGTGTGTGTAATGTTCCCTTTCTTCTGTTTCCTGTCCCCTCAGCCGATGACGCTAGCTATGGTTCAATATGTGGAGTCTTGTACTGTATTCAGAGTCCTTCTCCCCAGTTCAGTTCACCCGGGGTTACGCTCCAGATGCACACTACTACTGACCTACCGGAAGGTCACACTACTGACCTACTGAAAGGTCACACTACTGACCTACTGAAAGGTCACACTACTGACCTACCCGAAGGTCACACCTCGCCCTGTGAACTCGTCGCAGACCCGTCGTCACTCGAATGCTAATTACAGTCAAAGTGAGCTATAGTAGTATGGAGAGGGCATTTAAGGGCATCATCTCAAAAAAGACATGAGTTATGCATCGACGGGCCGCATAGAGAAATCAGTCCGTGTTTGAACCCTTTCATTACCACACACTACCAAACGGTTAACCCTTTCACTGCGACAATACAGAAGGTGTAACACTTCCACTGCCACACGACAAAGGGTTAACCCGTTTTCACAGCCACACTACAGAAGGTTAACCCTTTCACTACCACACTACAGACGGTTAACACTTTCACTACCACACTACAGACGGTTAACCCTTTTTCACTACCACACTACAGACGGTTAACACTTTCACTACCACACTACAGACGGTTAACACTTTCACTACCACACTACAGACGGTTAACCCTTTTTCACTACCACACTACAGAAGGTTAACACTTTCACTACCGCAACCCTTTCACTACCACACTACAGATGGTTAACCCTTTCACTACCACACTGCAGACGGTTAACCCTTTCACTACCACACTACAGAAGGTTAACCGTCTGTAGTGTGGTAGTGAAAGGGTTAAACGTAGTGTAAACTAATAGACGATGGATCCACTGGAGCGTGCACACGCGCGTGTGTGTGTGTAGGCTACCGGACACTGAAATGCCACGATCATGTTTACTCCGAATTCCTTTAGGGCTTGTCCCCAGATGGAAGAGGTTTTAGTGGACTAATATCCTCTATCTATACACCGCTGACCGGGTTAAAGGGCTGTAGCAGACATGAGGTAGAATTGATCCCGATTGATTTCCACAGGCGTTCTCGATCTGATCTGCCTTTTTTCGTGTGGTTTAGTCATCTTTACGTGTGGTTTAGTCATCTTTACGTGTGGTTTAGTCATCTTTACGCTACAGGAGAAGATCCCAAGGGAATCGATGTAGCTCCTGCAAGCTTGTGCGAGGGGTAAACACGCTCGTCTCTCGTGTGATGGAACACTAGTCGCCATGGCGTTCGTCGTTCATTATCTCTTCCTTTACACAGAGATCCGCTCTGCTTATTGACCCTCCCGGCGTGTAAAGGCCACTCAAGAGTCGGAAACGATCGCTTGTCGACAAACCTCGCTTTCTCATTTCGGTTCTCTTGCAAATGAGCCCACACTAAAGGAATCATTTAGATGTTTTTTCAAAAGATAAATAAATACATGTTTACTTATCCTGTGATGCCAGAAAGGATTTTTTTCTTTTTCAAGAATCGACTCGTGCAGTATTAAAAATGAACAAACTGGAAACATAACACAGCTATGAGAAACTCTGTTGTAAAACAGCCCTAATGATTATTTGATGATGATTATTTGACTAATTTATGGAGAGGGGGGGGGGGGGGGGTAGCCCTAAGTTCTTTTTAATATAAGAACTGATATACATATATATATGACTTGTAGCCTTTCATAGCTTAACATAGCTAATCTTGGTGCCTGGCAGGAATGACTTAGTGCGAAATGATCTACTCTTTTGATTAGATCACGTTACACCAAAGAGAACAAAACAAGTAGAAGCTAGTTGATTTGTATGTCATCCTTGTGTTTCCATAGTAACCCTGGCCAGTGGGGCTACTCTCCTTCACGTTATGGAAGCAGGTGTAATTTGACTATTCTGATTCAGCCAAGTCCTTGTGTCAAAAAGTTGGGAGCTCTTGCATAGAATGACGGGATGTCGTGGGGAAATGGACGCTCGCTTGCCTGATCCTCTCGCCCTCCTCCTCGGAGCGCCTGCTCGTTAGAGATGCTGTGAAAAAACATGGCAGTGCCCTCTGTAGAATTATTTCCTTATACCTATCACCCATGCCTGTCCCAGAAACGTCTAAAAAGTTCTTTGCCTAACCGAGATTTGTGACCAAGCCCAGCGGTAAGAGACTCATGTCTCGAAGTCAGATCGCGAAAGGATTTAGACTAGGGATGCTCGATATTGGCTTTTTTACCGATACCGATATACCGATATTGTCCAACTCTTCATTTCCGATACCGATATCAACCGATATCAACCGATACCGATATATGCAGGGCCCCCCCCCCCCCAAAAATGGAATAATCTCTTGTTGTGGAATTAACACAACATTATGCATACTTTTGACAATAAATAAAATCAGAATTTGTTCTTACTTGCTTGCCTGGGTAAATAAAGGTTATAGAAATGTAAAAAAATATAAACATTTTTTATTTTTGAAAACCGATACCGATATTTTCCGATATCACATTTTTAATGCCGATATCGGCCGATAATATCGGACATCCCTAATTTATACATTTGTGCATATTATCACAGTTTGAATGTTTTAAGAACATGTTTACTGTAACAGCTAACAGTTGTAGTACCTGTAAATAGAACACACTTTAGTTTAAAAAAAGGCAGTTTGTGACACCTAGTACCTGACTGCCAAGGTGTTCAAAATGCAGCCAAATTTAGGATTTTCTCAGTTTTTCTCTGCTCTGAGACTTGAGGGTTTAACTAGATTCAAATAAGCATATCTTCTTCAAATAATGTCCAATGTATGACACATCATTTGAAAGAGCTTTTACATAATCTATAAAAGATTTGTGCCACGAAACCGCTGGGCTCGGTCACATTTGCTGCGCGCGAGGCCGACTGTTTTAAAAAATGACACACTATACTGCTAGCTCAAACCGCCTGCGTGGGATTAGAAGAAGAAAACACGAGGTCATGTGATCAGGCTGTCATGTGATCAGGCTGTCATGTGATCAGGCAAACCGAGCAGGTCGAGAGTGACGCGAAGGGCAGGCGGGGACGTGAACCGGTCGCATTAAGGACGGCAGCCCCCCCCCCCCCGCTTGCTTGGAAATCATTACTTCCTAAGCTATACCTTTTCCTAGGCCGCAAAGTGGGATATCATCGACGCCGATAGCGATATATATACGTCGGTGTACGCTTATGGCGAGACAGTGTATAATTGACCAGGAAAAGGACCGAGTGGCGTCGGGCCGAGAGTGGCGGCCATTATCGGTGCACCTGGTCCGTTGGAAAACAGAAGAAAAACTCAAAGGAATGTGGCAACAGTTGTCTTTGTAATTAGGACAGACACTATAGCAGGCATGACGAGGACTGGACCTTTTTAACCCTTTCACTACCACACTACCAAAAGGGTTAACCCTTTCACTGCGACAATACACAGAAGGTTAACCCTTTCACTGCCGACACGACACACAAAGGGGTTAACCCTTTCACAACCACACTACAGAAGGTTAATAATAACCCTTTCACTACCACACTACAGACGGTTAACCTTCTGTAGTGTGGTAGTGAAAGGGTTAATCACAGCTTCGCATAGACACCCAACGTAAGGAAGATCTCCTTTTTCGTGGAGATGCTGTTTTTGTATTTATTTAGATGCATTATTTTTTTAATCTGTACAATGTTTAACATATCTTTAGTGTGTTACCCTCTATTGCTCCTGTTTATAAAAAAAAATAAGACAACAACATTGTTTTGTAACACGATGTTGACTCCGTCACCTTCGTAGTTTGGTGCACAATCGTCATCTGTTCTGCTTTTGACCTTCATTTAGTTTCCCAGGACGGGGCGTCAATCTTGAACTGATTCTTACTGTGAAAAGCCCTGAAAGTGAACTTGCCCGTATTTAAGATAAAATGAAATGTATATAATACACATCACAGAGTGCCTTTATTGCTTGTGATGACACGTCTCATGATGTCTGCTATGTGATTTTTATTTTTATTTTTTAAACAGATTTGGGTTCATATTTTTACCAGGGACTAGCTTTATATTTTTATTTAGACTTGTTTGTGCTATGTATGTTTTTTTTTATTTTATTTTATTTTTTATGTTTTGTGTCACAACAGGATGAGACCTTTTATATGTAAATATGTTCTCTATTTGTCATCCAACCAGCCACTCAGCACATTCAGCACCCTGGACCTGTTTCTGTTGGTCACGTGTAGTTATCATTTTGAAGGTACTTAGACAATAAATACATGCAATAAACCAGAGCTGGAGTACTGAGTCTGCTTGGCTCGAACCTCATCTTTCAGCCACTAGTGGCCGCTCTATACCATCTGTACTGTATGTGAATATACATTTAGATTTAGATTTGAAGTTTATTTCAAATATGCAACAACAAACAAACAAACAGGTAGAGATATAGCCTTAAGCCATTCAAATATATAAATGTATTTAAAAAAAAAGTTTTAAGAAAGTTTTGTCATTACATATTTGAAAAGGAGTGGGAAGAAGTATACACTTATTTAATCCCACCCCTTTTTACTCAAATCATACTTTACTAATTTATAACTACCTGCTCTCTTTATTGTCAGACTTATAATGAAACAAAATGTACTTAGTTAACACATTTTTTATTTATTAATTCCTTATTATTATTTGCCATTTTGATAAACAAAACTGTAGGTTACCCTGTATAGTTCCTCTAGCCATTATATATACATATATACAACTACATACAGTACATACATATTATGCACACATATACATACATTGATACATACACACACATACATACATACATACATACACATACATACACATACTATACATACACATACATACATACATACATACATACATACATACATACATACATACATACATACATACATACATACATACATACATACATACATACATATATACATACATATACAGGTGCAGCTCAATAAATTAGAATATCGTGGAAAAGTCTATATATTTAGCTGTATTGATGCAGTCATTTGTGCAAAAGCACACATTTTTTTCTTTTATTTATCCAGGAATATCCCATTTTTTTGTATCCACTTATTCTCCTCCTGTTTTTCTCTGATTTTCTCCCATCCCAATTTTAGTAGTTATGCCAATCCCCCCCCCCCCCCCCCCCCCCTTCCTGGTCGTTGCTCGCATGTGCCCCCCACTGGTTGGTCTAGGGAGTCCTGATGCTTCCTCCGTCACATAGGAGACAGCCAGCAACCTCTTTTCACCTGCCAGCGCGGACTCTCATTGGTGAGGTGTAACGCGTGGGAAGTCACACTACCATCACCATGTCCCTTCTTTGCTGTGCAGGCGCCCTGACCGACCTGTAGGAGTCGCTGTTTACAACGACCAGAATACCACCACACCGGCTTCCCTCCCGCTGACTCTGCCAATTGAGCCAGTATGACGGCCGGCCAAGCCGGAAGCAACGCTGACAGCCGGATTCGATACCGGTGTCTCTTGCGTTGGTGACCGCTTCCCATGTCCCATTGAGGGAGTCCTGACCAACACGGCACACAATGAGTTTCAACATAAAAACAAGGGCATTAAACAAAAAAACATACAAATCAAATACAAACACAGAAGGCCATATGTGCAGTGGCAAGAAGCATAATCAGATCAGCAATAGCATCAGGTAAAACAGTTACATGTTTCATGAAGGGCTAGTCGTAGCATACCTTTTAAAAGCATTTACAGTATAGGAACAGTGCCTCTAGACAAAGTTTCACTTGCAGCATATTCCATAAAAATGGAGCATAGTGGGAGAATGCAGTATTGCCAAGCTCTGACTGCATCAAAGGAACATTTAAAAGCATCCCATTGGCTGCTCGTCTGGATAATATAACATGTTGTTGCATTGTGGGTAATCGACCAACTTCTGCTCCACATAAATCTGCAGAAAGTCATGGATGCACTGAACAGTAAATAAAGTTTGCTTGAATCTATTTGTCAACATTTGTTATAAATTGTAAATTCACCCGCTATTTGATCGTTTGAGCTGTAATGGACTTATTTTAAATATTTGATTTTCAAAGTTGTTCTATACTTCTTGCTTTTCTCGCTAACAAATCTGTAGTCATAATGACGTTGAACTGTGATATTACATGTGAATGTTCATATCTTCCCGGCCTGCACTAACCTTCAGTTATCTATTTATTTATTTATTTAAAATGGGGACAGTAAATATTGATGAACACTTTCATGTAAATGTGCCAGATTATAGCCAGAGGCTCATGTCCATCTGTTGTCCCTGCAGGGTGTACTGTACTGTACTGTACTGTACTGTACTGTACTGTACGCTGAACACAAACTCTCCTTTTCAGCAACATCCCTGCTTCACACCTGCCAGCTGCCCAGTACAACCACAGTCTGACACTGTTGACCACTAGGAGCTGCCCAGTACAACCACAGTCTGACACTGTTGACCACTAGGAGCTGCCCAGTACAACTACAGTCTGACACTGTTGACCACTAGGAGCTGCCCAGTACAACCACAGTCTGACACTGTTGACCACTAGGAGCTGCCCAGTACAACCACAGTCTGACACTGTTGACCACTAGGAGCTGCCCAGTACAACCACAGTCTGACACTGTTGACCACTAGGAGCTGCCCAGTACAACCACAGTCTGACACTGTTGACCACTAGGAGCTGCCCAGTACAACTACAGTCTGACACTGTTGACCACTAGGAGCTGCCCAGTACAACCACAGTCTGACACTGTTGACCACTAGGAGCTGCCCAGTACAACCACAGTCTGACACTGTTGACCACTAGGAGCTGCCCAGTACAACTACAGTCTGACACTGTTGACCACTAGGAGCTGCCCAGTACAACCACAGTCTGACACTGTTGACCACTAGGAGCTGCCCAGTACAACCACAGTCTGACACTGTCGACCACTAGGAGCTGCCCAGTACAACCACAGTCTGACACTGTCGACCACTAGGAGCTGCCCAGTACAACCACAGTCTGACACTGTCGACCACTAGGAGCTGCCCAGTACAACCACAGTCTGACACTGTTGACCACTAGGAGCTGCCCAGTACAACCACAGTCTGACACTGTTGACCACTAGGAGCTGCCAAGTACAACCACAGTCTGACACTGTTGACCACTAGGAGCTGCCCAGTACAACCACAGTCTGACACTGTTGACCACTAGGAGCTGCCCAGTACAACCACAGTCTGACACTGTTGACCACTAGGAGCTGCCCAGTACAACCACAGTCTGACACTGTTGACCACTAGGAGCTGCCAAGTACAACCACAGTCTGACACTGTTGACCACTAGGAGCTACCCAGTACAACCACAGTCTGACACTGTCGACCACTAGGAGCTGCCCAGTACAACCACAGTCTGACACTGTCGACCACTAGGAGCTGCCCAGTACAACCACAGTCTGACACTGTCGACCACTAGGAGCTACCCAGTACAACCACAGTCTGACACTGTTGACCACTAGGAGCTGCCCAGTACAACCACAGTCTGACACTGTTGACCACTAGGAGCTGCCCAGTACAACCACAGTCTGACACTGTTGACCACTAGGAGCTGCCCAGTACAACCACAGTCTGACACTGTTGACCACTAGGAGTTGCCCAGTACAACCACAGTCTGACACTGTTGACCACTAGGAGCTGCCCAGTACAACCACAGTCTGACACTGTTGACCACTAGGAGCTGCCCAGTACAACCACAGTCTGACACTGTTGACCACTAGGAGCTGCCAAGTACAACCACAGTCTGACACTGTTGACCACTAGGAGCTGCCCAGTACAACCACAGTCTGACACTGTTGACCACTAGGAGCTGCCCAGTACAACCACAGTCTGACACTGTCGACCACTAGGAGCTGCCCAGTACAACCACAGTCTGACACTGTCGACCACTAGGAGCTGCCCAGTACAACCACAGTCTGACACTGTCGACCACTAGGAGCTGCCCAGTACAACCACAGTCTGACACTGTTGACCACTAGGAGCTGCCCAGTACAACCACAGTCTGACACTGTTGACCACTAGGAGCTGCCCAGTACAACCACAGTCTGACACTGTTGACCACTAGGAGCTGTCCAGTACAACCACAGTCTGACACTGTTGACCACTAGGAGCTGCCCAGTACAACCACAGTCTGACACTGTTGACCACTAGGAGTTGCCCAGTACAACCACAGTCTGGCATATAGGTAGGAACCAACTTAATTAAAGAAATTTATTTATTTCTATTTTATTTATAATTTATTTATACAGGAAAGGGTAAAAAGACATTTCACAATGTACATTTAAACTGGCCTGACTCAGTTACAAACTGTTTTTCAGCAGGTTCCTGTTCTGCAGCACATGAAACAAAAAAACTAAACAAAATAGGCAGTTGGACTACATACAATCATATAATCGTTGTGGACAGCAAGGACAAACATGCATTCATAGCAGTCAATGCAAAACAACAGTATCAACTAGATCAGATTCAGATTCAGATTTAGATTTCTTTATTCACAAAAACGTGATTTGACATTACAGTGCATGATTGATATTTTCACAAATAGGAACAACATAATAATAATAATGATAAATAAATAAGTAAGTGGTGCGGCTACGTGGCGTAGTGGGCAAGGCGCTCGCCACAAATGACGGAGACGCTGGGCTTGCCTGTTCGAGCCCAGCGCTCCACATTGCTTTCAGTTTAGCTGGTCGTTCATACTAATACACATTGGCCGTATTAGGGGGGGGGGAAACTGATGGGTGGGGATCGGGCGTTGTGGACAGCGACTCCTACAGGTCGGTTGGTGCGCCTGCGCAGTAGAATCAGGAAGTGTCGGGGGCAGCGTGAGCCTCCCACGCGTTACTCCTCGCCATGAGAGATCGAGCTGCGCAGGTGAAAAGATGCGACTGCTGTTACCTCAAGTACCGGAGGGGACTTGTGCTATGTATGACTTAGTCCACATTGCAGCCGGCTTGTGGGAGGCAAGAAACAGCGTTCGTGACAGGGGAGGGTTGAATTGGATGATACGAAATTGGGATGGGAGAAAATATAGAAAATGGGAGAAAAAGTGGATAAAAAAAAAAAAAACAAGTAAGTGCAAAACAGGACAGAACAGTGAGACAACAATAAGACAGTAACGTGCAGTGGTAGGGGACATGGAAACAGTGCAGCACAGTTCAAGTCCAGAGGTCCAGCCCTAGCAGCTCGCCATAGAGGAGGGGGGGGAGCAGGGGGACACCTGACTCGTTTACCAGGCGAGCTGCTGAGGGGAAGAAGCTGAGTCTATGGCGGGACTTTAATGTCTTGGGCAGCCGTAGCCGCCTGCCGTGGGGGAGCATGGTGAAGAGGTCGTGACCCGGGTGGACGGGGTCTGCCATGATCTTCCTCGCCCTCCTCAAGGCCCTGGAGGAATGTAGGGACTCGAGGGAGGGAAGGGGGCAGCCGATCACCCTCTCCGCTGATCGTATCACCCGCTGCAGCTTGGCCTTGTCCCTGACCGTGGCTTCAGGGAACCAGGTGATGATGGAGAGGGTGAGGATGGACTGGATGATGGCAGTGTAGAACTGGACCATCATAGTCCTCGGCAGCCTAAACTTCCTCAGCTGACGTAGGAAGAACATCCTCTTCCGGGCCTTTTTATTGAGAGCGATGGTGTTCAGCTCCCATTTCAGGTCCCGGGAGAGTGTCATGCCGAGGAAGCGGCAGGACTCCACAGAGGCCACCGGGGTGCCTCCCAGAATGATGAAACCCAAGGTCGCTTTACAATCAAGAGGGCCAGGGAAATAGGGCAGTAGGGGAAAAGGGGAGGATGAGGGCAGGTAAGGGATAATGAACCTAATCTAATCTAAACTAACTAATGGGGAAGAGCCTTGGTGAAGAGGTGTGTTTTGAGAGCAGTTTTGAAAGTGTCCAGGGGTTGGGGACTCTGGCAGGAGCACTCATTCAAGGGTACTACGACTATGCTTGCACCTCATGGTACCAAAGCACCTCAAAGGCGCTAAAAACAAAATTACAAACATCTCAAAACAAACTGGTCAGACTACTGCTTGACCTTACTCCTAGAAGCCACCTCACCCCTGCCCACTTTGACAACCTAGGATGGCTTAGAGTAGACAAGAGTACAGCAACTTGCAATGGGCCTGGTCTACAAGATACACTACACGACCAAGGTACCCATGTACATGTCAAAATACTTCCCAAAGGTCAGTGAATACCACGACCACAACACCAGAGGGAGCTCCACAAATCATGTTAAACCCAGATTCGGCTCAAACAAGGGACTAAACACGTTTCGCAATTATGCCACATCAATGTGGAACACCCTACCCACAGCTGTAAAGGAATGTGAATCACTACCCACTTTCAAAAACACTCTCAAAAAACACCTACGGGAGACTGCAATTCGAAACTGGCCCCTGTAAATGTCCTAACACAACCCCCTCCAATGTACAGTAAATTACCAAACATGTCAATATTCCAATGTACAGTTTTGCTTGTACCGTTGTACAGTGTCCCCCACCCACCCACCCCTCCTACCCAACCCCCCCACCCACCCAACCACCGCCAATGTACAGTCCCCCCCCCCCACCCACCCAACATTTCACTGTTGTGACCAATAAAAACAAACGTATTGAACTTTAAACTTGAAACAAATGGGCATATAGACTGCCTATAATTGCTCATATGTGTACATTTTCCATGAATCATATTGCACTGCCTATATTTTTTACTGTCTCAGGTTAATGACAGGTGACTGTTACACCACGCCCCTTTTCCAAGATGGCAGCTCTATGTTTTTAGGCTGTGTGTTTTATGAGATTTTATGTCTTTTAAATGTGTTTTATGGCTTTTTATGGGTTTTCTTGCTAAAGCTTGCTTGATATTGCCTTCATTGATATACTGACTGGATTTAGTCTGGAAATCTGCTTGGATTACCTGCTTGGATAACAAACAAGCCTGCTAGGATCAGCCAGCTCCTTAATAGGCTCCCCCCCCACATGAGCAGGTTGCCAGATATGAGCAATTTAACCATTCCCATTGTCAACGTTATCAACGCACACGTTTGGGGGGATATCTAAACACCTGGCAGCAACACGCTGCTGTAGCCGGACGCTGCTGCGCACTACCTTCTTCTGTGATGTCCTGAGCTCACACGCGGTCGTGTTCTTCTAGCTGAAGTTAAACATTGCACAAATCTCAGGTAATTACAATTCATCACTATTTTATAGTTGACTTCAAACAGTAACGTTACCAGAATAGTTTAGAAACAAGTGCGAACTTACAGCGGATTCATATATATTTGACGGGATCATGCAGCTAGGATAGCTTAATTGCTGTTGGTGTTAATTCATGGTTTTCAAATGGTTATAGAAATGATTTTCTTCGTTGATGGCAGCCGTTTTGACTCGTTTTATACCCCGCCAGTGTGTGAAAACCTATTTTATATATATTAACACACCGCAAGCCGTAATTAAAGGCCCGCACTTGCATGTTGTTGTATTGTGACTAGGCCAACGGTGACTTTCATGAAGAGGGGAAAAATGTATCGAAATTGACGTTAGTTTTAACGTTTTTATCAAACATTGTTGACCCAACCGCACGTGGATATTTTGATATGGTTCATAACGCGTGCGTGTCATCATCTTAATGACGGTGCAGGGCAGCACGTGTGTCATTTTAATGACGGTGCAGGGCAGCACGTGTGTCATCATCTTAAGGGGAGACACTGCAGGTGAATAGGGTAAAAAAATTAACTAATAGATATCACAATGAAACTTCCCCAGTTGATTACTTATATTAAGACAAGACTTTTTTGTATTACAAGTTTTCTGAAATTGTATGTTTAAATATGCAAATTAGGCATGATCTACTTAAATATGCACTAATTTGCATATAATTCCAGGACAGAAATCTGAACATTGGATAAAGCAATTTTCAAAATTATAGTTTCATTTTGTTGACATATTAGAGCCAAAGGTTATTACAGAGGGGATTTTGGATATCTCTTTTTATCACTCCATAAATCAGAAAATACTCCATTCAGTCCATTTTTATTGTAAAATTCCATATTTCGCCATGTTTTTAGGAATAAAATGTGATATAAATCAGGGTATGAATGCGATATCAACAAACCCTTCTGTAAATACCTTCAGAACATAGATATGAATAGAACTGGAAGGGTTGGTGTATGTGAGTGCTACTGAAGTGGAGATTTCTGGCTCGGAGTATGAGGAAAAACTCTTAAAACTCATTTTTGGGAAAACGCATTCAAAGTTCTGTATTGTAAAATGCCATACTTTTTTTTTTAAACAGATATTTACAAACACAATACCTAATCAAACCATTAGTAATAGACAACCTAAACACATGCCTGATAACTGAATAATAATAATAATAATGATGTTATTGAACTGAACAGAACTACACACAGGCTACAAACAGTGTAGTACATGCAGTCAGGCCACTGAACTTAGAAGCAGGCCAGGCCAGTATTTCTAGTTGCAGCAGCGCAATAGTTAGATAACCTAGATGGGGAACAACCAGGAGATCACTGCAACTCACACAAGTTGGAGAACTATCTCTCTTTCTCTCTGTTAGTTGGTTGGATCCACTACACTCCGGTTACGTACTACTGAACGGACGTGTTTTTGCGGACCTCCCAAACTTTCAAACTTTAGACTGTTTTCTTTCTTTTTACCATCTTTTAACCAGTGATCTTAACTGATCACTGTGACTTTTGCTCTTATCGTTTATACTGTTGGATTTATTGGTTTTATGTGACTTCTTACTGGACGTGACCTAAAGCTATCGGCGCTTGTTGTTGCCATAGCTACAGCTAACACGCTACAGTACTCACAGTGCTGAGCTCCCCCGAGGAAATGGCTCCAACATCAGATGTCGCAGAGATGCGAACGGAACTGAAGAACATCGAGATACTAGTAGTGGATCTTCTCAAGCGTCAAACGGAGCTAATGTCCAAGCTGGCTAGCATGGAACAAGCGGACACAGGCTGCACCAGCAGTCCCTCCTGGGCAACAGTGGTGAGGGGCCGACGGAAGCTCTCCCTTCCTCTCTATGATCCCGTTGATTCACCTCAACTATCAAACCGATTCAATCCTCTTTATAGTGATTCCAGCATCCTTGGCTCTCCTTCGTTTCCGTCTCCTGCTGCTAGTAGTGTAGCTTTGCTCAAAGACTATCCGAGGATAGCTACTAGCCTAGCTACTAGCCAGGCTCCAAGCGAAGCTACCAGGACGACGGCCCTCTCCAGCTCACAACTCAACCATGGAAGTATATCTGCGCCCCGGAGCAGAAAGCGCTCTGCCCTGTTTGCTCTCGCATCGCCAAGCTCCCCAGACTCACGCGATGGGTCCGACTCCCCAAAGTTTAAACGCCCTCGTCTGCGGTGCTCTGCAGCACATACCAGGATGATCATTCAAACGGCGAGTATCATCGATGGAAATGCCGCTGTGAATGAGCCCCTCCTCACGGCGCTGCTGCCCGACCAACCGTCTAACTCCGCCAGCAATACAGACGCTACTCCTTCGGCTTTTCACCATAGAAACCTGGCCATCTACGACGGGGAATGCATCCAGGAACAGCCAGAGATCCTACTCATCGGAGATTCCATCACCAGGTTTTTGCAAATACCACACGGCATTACGTATTGTTTTTCCGGTTTAAAAGTTACTGACTTACTGGAGTGTACTCCCGAAATCATCGAGAGATATCCGTCCGCCCACACCGTTATTATTCATATCGGAGCAAATGACGTAATGGCTAGACAATCCGTTAAACTCCAATCTGACTTTGAATCACTAATACTCACTATTGAAAGCCTGGGTAAAATATGCATTGTGTCTGGCCCCATTCCATCCATAGGTCGTGGATCTGAGCGATTTAGCCGTCTGTTCTGGTTGCACAAATGGCTACAGACCCACTGTACTACTATAGGACTTTGCTATATAAATAACTTTGATCTGCTCTGGTCCAGGAAAGACCATTACAGACCCGATGGCATCCATCCAAACATATCAGGGGTAAATGTGCTAATACATAACGTCATACAAAGTATAGCATCACTGGCCTGACAACCAACCATATCTAGCTCTGTAGACTATATACAGAAGCAGCCTAAACTACAAAAAAACACGTTGAGTGTCATCCCGATTCTGATCACCAAAAGACTAATCAATTACTCATTATCACGTCCCATATGTAAATCTAACCTTATCAATATCAGTGTTCAACCACAGATTATCTCACACCCCACTACAGAACCCGTACAGCTAAAACTAGCACTGTTCAACGTTAGAGCGCTGAAACAAAAATCATTTCTGATAAATGAACTCATAGTAAAACATGGTGTACATTGTATGTTTTTAGTAGAGACATGGTTAGACAATATCACTGGTGTAGCAACACTGATTGAGACCTGCCCTTCCAATTTTAAATTCTATCAATCAAACAGACAGAGTGGGAGGGGAGGAGGAATAGCAGCAATCATCTCCACTCAATTTGTGTGCAATGATATTGACCTGGGAACATTTTTATCATTTGAATACCTTGCTATTGTATTGAAAACAGAAATGCCAGTAATATGTGTGACATTGTATCGACCACCAAGGTACTCGCCACTCTTCATACAGGAATTTTCAGAACTCATATCGATCTGCATTACCAGGTATGATAGAATCATTCTTAATGGAGATCTAAATATTCATATCAACAAAAAGGATGACCCCAGGGGTTGTGAGTTTCTGAACCTACTGGACAGTTTTGGACTGATGCAACATGTTCACGAGGCCACCCACCAACATGGCAACACTCTGGACCTACTAATAACAACAGGGCTAAACATTGAGAATATATCAGTAAAACAAATTCCAATTTCTGACCATTACTGTGTGTTCTATGGTACAAGCCTAATATTACATAAGACCAGAAGCGAATTCCTAGTTCACAGAAGGCTTCTGGACGCTAGAGCTGAAGCAAAATTCTCTAGTATGATGAAATCATATGACCAATGCAGTGAATCCTCCTTAAATCAGCAAGTGCAAAACTTCCACAACACCTTGTCAACCGTGTTAGATACTGTTGCCCCTCTAAAGGTTAAAAAGGTAAAAACTGATAGAATCTCTCCATGGCTAAATAAAACCAATGTTAAAGATAACAAGAGAAAATGTAGGATAGCCGAGCGAAAATGGAGGAAACTCAAACTCACAGCTCACTTTAATTTATACAAAGACGCCATGGGCGCATACAATAAGGCAATACAACTTGCGAGAAAGGAATATTTTTCCAAAATGATCTCAGAAAATATGGGTAACTCGAGGGTACTTTTTTCCACCATTGACCGGCTGATTAACATACCACCCCCCCATATACCGCAGCAATCAGCCACAAAATGTGAAGAGTTCGCAGTTTTCTTTAATGAAAAAATATCATTGATTAGAGCAAGCATTACCGCTGATATGGATCTGGCTATGAGTGAAACCCCACCTGAGATAACTATGGGGGAATTCACATGTATTACATTACCTGACCTCTGTAAGATTGTCTCTGAGTGTAATTCCGCCACCTCCTGCCTCGATCCTATACCAACAGCATTTCTCAAGCGGGTGTTTGATAGTGTCTCAAATCATGTCCTTGAAATCATAAATATGTCTCTTCAAACAGGCACTTTTCCAGATGCATTTAAAACAGCTGTAGTAAAACCACTACTAAAGAAAACAAACTTAGATGTAAACGAACTAAAAAGCTATAGGCCAATATCGAACCTTCCATTTATCAGCAAGATATTAGAAAAGATAGTCTCAGTACAAATAAACTCCTTTCTCAAAGATAATAACATCATGGATGAACTACAATCAGGTTTCAGAACAAATCACAGCACTGAAACTGCCCTTACCAAAATAGTTAGCGACCTCAGGCTAAACTCCGATGCTGGCAAAGTCTCAATTCTTGTCCTATTGGACCTTAGTGCAGCGTTCGATACGATTGACCATAATATCTTGATCAGTCGTCTAGAAAGACTGGTTGGCTTTTCCGATCATGTACTAAATTGGCTCATAACATACATTAAGGGAAGAAGGTTCTATGTTAAGCTTGGAGACAATGTATCCGAGGAACATAACAGCAATTTTGGAGTCGCACAAGGAAGCTGCCTTGGTCCATTACTCTTCTCACTATATATGCTGCCCCTCGGGGACATCATTCGAGACCACAATGTATGCTTCCATAGTTATGCTGATGATACACAACTATATATCTCCGCAGAACCAAATAACACTACAGCCATACAGTCCATTACAAATTGTCTGTTAGCAATAAACGAGTGGATGAACAATAACTTCCTAAAATTAAACGAAAGCAAGACCGAAATCCTATTGATCGGCCCAAAAGCGAAAAGGGAAGTGCTTTGTAAAAACCTGGGAAGTCTGTCATCCTATGTAAAGACTGAGGTTACAAGCCTAGGTGTCATCTTGGACTCAGACCTGACCTTTAAGTCTCATATAAATAAGGCCATGAAAACGTCATTCTTCCACCTAAGAAACATAGCGAAAGTAAGACCTTTCGTAAATAAAAAGGATGCAGAGAAACTTATTCATGCTTTTGTATCAAGTCGGCTTGACTATTGTAATGCACTGTTCACTGGTCTTCCCAAAGCAACCATTGGGAAGCTTCAGCTTATCCAAAACTCTGCAGCTCGATTACTAACTCATACAAGGAGAAGAGAACATATCACTCCAGTCCTGGCCACTCTGCACTGGCTTCCAATAACTCATAGAATTGATTTTAAGGTCCTTTTCCTAACATATAAAGCTCTTAATGAGCAAGGCCCAAAATACATAGCAAATTCCCTAGTTAGTTATCTGCCCTCAAGAACGCTACGGTCATCCACTACAGGTTTACTAGACACGCCCAGAAACCAAAAAAGGATAGGAAGTATGGCATTTGCCAACTATGCCCCAAAACTATGGAACACACTACCAACACACATCAGAAACGCCAGCTCTATACACATTTTTAAAGGAAAATTAAAAACGTACCTATACAGTCTAGCTTACAAATAGTTATGGCTTGGAAAAACCTGATGGATCCATGAGGCTAGGATAAGCCTTGTGGACCCAACTTTTTAGATGAAGGAACGGGTACATAGGAGACACGCCTCCAGTTTTTAAAAAGTTTTTGACACGCCTCAGCTTCTGAGCTGAAGGAGTGTTTTTGCGGACCTCCCAAACTTTCAAACTTTTTAGATGAAGGAATGGGTACAATAGGAGACACGCCTCCAGTTTTTCAAACGTTTTTGACACACCTCAGCTTCTGAGCTGAAGGCGTGTTTTTGCGGACCTCCCAAACTTTCAAACTTTTTAGATGAAGGAATGGGTACAATAGGAGACACGCCTCCAGTTTTTCAAAAGTTTTTGACACGCCTCAGCTTCTGAACTGAAGGCGTGTTTCTGCGGACCTCCCAAACTTTCAAACTTTAGACTGTTTTCTTTATGCGTTTTTCTTTTTCTTTCTTTCTACCACAAGACGCGGCCACTGATGGGTCCATGGGACTTGGATAAGTCCTGTGGACCCAACTCTGGCCACTGACCACATGAGCGAACGGGTACATACGCACACAAATACACGGCCACTGATGGATCCATGGGACTTGGTAAAGCACTATGGACCCAACTATGACCACTGATAAAAACGTAACTACACTAGCATTATAAGACCTAAACATTGCTACCTACCATACAAGTGCATTGGTTTAGTGCATTTCCGGTTGCCACTGAGCGGAAATGTTTGTGCGGACCTGTTCTCCCAAACTGGTAAGCAAATGACTGTTTTTACGTTATTTTCATTTTTACGTTACTATTATTATTATTATTATTATTATTGCTTTTATCGTTATATATGCCTATAATTGTGTACAGCACTTTGAGCTACATGACATGTATGAAAGGTGCTTTATAAATACTTACTTACTTACTTACTTACTACAGTGTAGTACCCCCTAATAGGCAAAAAATATTTGAATAGATATCACTATGAAACTTTCCCAATTTGTTATGTACATATAAACTAAGAAAAAATATATTGCAAGTTTTCTGAAATGTATGTATATATGCAAATGAGGCACTTCCCCATTAAATATGTGCACAATTATGGATGCAATAAGGCAAAATGATGTAAAATAAACAACTAAATGTATGTTATTGACGTTTTATTGTCACTAGTTTCATAGAAGACATGTTTAGGAAGCAAAATATAACAATCTCAATCAACAAAAAAAGTATATTTGACTATTCACCTGCAGTGTCTCGCCTTAATGACTGTGCAGGGCAGCACGTGTGTGTCATCATCTTAATGACGGTGCAGGGCAGCACGTGTGTGTCATCATCTTAATGACGGTGCAGGGCAGCACGTGTGTGTCATCATCTTAATGACGGTGCAGGGCAGCACGTGTGTCATCATCTTAATGACGGTGCAGGGCAGCACGTGTGTGTCATCATCTTAATGACAGTGCGGGGCAGCACGTGTGTGTCATCATCTTAATGACGGTGCGGGGCAGCACGTGTGTGTCATCATCTTAATGACGGTGCGGTGCAGCACGTGTGTGTCATCATCTTAATGACGGTGCGGTGCAGCACGTGTGTGCCGTCATCTTAATGACTGTGCAGGGCAGCACGTGTGTGTCATCATCTTAATGACGGTGCAGGGCAGCACGTGTGTGTCATCTTAATGATGGTGCGGGGCAGCAGGGCTCTCTGGAGGCGCTCTAAAGGCCCACATGCAGGTTAAACCCTATGGTTAGTTTACATCATTGGTATCTATTTTCATTATTTATTCATCAAGATGACACGCCATGTTATGAACCATGATTAAAATATCCACGTGCGTGGTGGCGGCACGATACAGCTCCATGCTCGCTCACCGCTCATCTTCATTTGCGCATCTGGCAAATAATTTCCGGCCTTTCGGCATTCAGGGTTTCAATAATTATTTCCAGATTAATCAAAACAATGCAATAACATTTTCTTCTCTGAATGTTTACAATTGTAAATGTCTTAAGTCCCCCCCCCCCCCTCCCCTCCCTCCCCTCCCTCCCTCCCCTGTAGATGATCTGCTACCAGCTTGAGTGCGCCGGGGGACCAGCAGGTGGCGCACACGCTGCAGGGAAGCGTGAATGATCTGATCAGGGATTACAGATCACTAGATAGATACTAGTCTAAACGGGCTAGTTGATGCTGCTTGTGCTTTACGGTCTGCTGATGACCGAACAGTTCAAGGGAGGTTTGACAAGTTAATAGAAGTGTTTCACTTTCACACAACCCTAACCCTAACGGTTAGATTATTGCTCAGACTTCTGATAAACTGTTTCCGGTTGATGGAAACAATTTTCGGTCTGTCTGTCAGATCAACTGTGCCAAATTTACCTTCTTTTACTGCAGTTTCAGCTTCAAGGACTTTGTTGCCTTGTTTTTCTCCCATTGAATCAATGAATTTAATGCAACACCTCATACGTTTGTCTGCAGAGGTTAGTGTCATTTGGCGGTTTTGCAGAGCTTCTGAAAGAATGCTTAACTCACTTAGGGTGTCGTACAGCAGTGCTAAATCTAGCAAAAACTGATATGAAGTCATTTTCCTCAATAGACCTTCATATGTTTTCCTATCAGCGCTCTGTCGTCTCGTCTGTCATTGCCATGCTGAAATGAGCACAAAGTGCATCATAACCATCCCACACTGCAGACACTGTGCGGAAAGAACTGGATACCCATCTTGTGCGGCCAATTTTTCTCACTTGTTTTTCCAGGCCGGCTGCACACACTGTCAGTTGCTCTTGGTTTAGTGGTGATCTACTGTACACAGTATACAATTTATGCATAAACACCTGGACATGGTTCATAGCTGTGATCTCATTAACTGTGTCACCTACAGCAAGTTCCAGCCGGTGATTTAAGCAATGCCAGGTCAATATGTTAGGATACAGTTCAGTCAGTTTTGCAGCTATACCAGCTTTTCGTCCCAACATGACACTGGCTCCATCACTTGCAAATGCAACCAAGTGCTTCTTCAAATATGCATCATCAAAGCCATGTTCACTGAGGCATTTCAACAGATGTTGCATAATTGTTTCTGCTTTTTGGTTGGGAAGTTCAATCAGATCTAAAAATAAGAACTCTGGGTCCAGGTTCTTGTCACTTTCAGCTTTGAGGTACACAATCGGTGTAGTTTTATCTGCATGGGTAGTTGACTCATCAATCAGAACTGACATTTTTGTACTGCGCGTACACGCGCGTACACATCCGTGCGCGATCGCGCATACTTCTGCCTCAGTGATCTGGTAACACGGCGTGTAACCGGGTGTGACCACGACTGCACCACTGAGGATCATTTAGTTTGCTTTAATCCCTGGACCCAAGACCAGCACGCTGTGTGCTTTGTCGACGTAGACCCAGGTTGTTGTGCACCAAGAACCACTCGGTGTGTGTCTTGATCTCCTCTGGTCCTCTGCTGAGGAGAAAAAGTTGAAGGCGGTGAGGCGCTACGTGTTCTTTACGAGCAGGAGGAGGAGGAGACGAGTAACCGAGTACGAGGGCAAGGTGTGTTGGCGTCTTTTTTTAAATAGTACTTTTATTTCTTCTTTAATCTCTTATTATTCTCCAGTGTTTCCCATTAAGACTGTGGTGGTCTAATTTGTCCCGCCACAGTTGTATAATGAACCGAAAATAATATTTTTATAAAGAGAGATTATAATTTCTTTCTTTTTTCTTTTTGATGTATCCGTAGTATTGGCAGTGGTTAGTAGTCGTAATAGTAATCCAGTATATATTTTTATTTTTGGCGACGTCTACAATGACCTCATTGAGTCTCCAGGTAGACTAATGTTTATATTTAAGTGCAGTGGTCTACTCCCACCCCGCCGACACCACCCCGGGGCCAACCCACGCCAATCCTCTGTCCCTCCCCCCTTCTATAACATTTAATACACAATATCTAACATATAATACGGTACTTTGTTTTATCATTAAAGAATATGCAATTTTTTTATCTTTAATAAATGAATAAATTGTCTTTCTTTGTTCATAGACCGTGTCGTACCACGCGGCCGACGGCGCCACCCCAGCCCAGCGGGTGTGTGCGTGCGTGCCGCCCGTGATGAGTGCGTGCGTCCGTGAGTTTTTGCGTGCTTGGGTTGCTTCATTGCGGGGGGTTGTGTGCATGCATGCTTATTTTAAGCATTGTACCTAAAGCATTTAGTATTTTTTAAATGATATTAAAATCTTGAATCTTGTTCTTCATAACTCCCAAAATCAAATCCCGACAAGTAGGCATAGAGCAACCATGTTGGAGACAGTGCGGCCAGAGGGAGGCAAACCACTCATATCTTTTGGAATTGTCCAGGAATTCAACGTTATTGGCAAGATGTTCACTCCACCATGCAGGTTATATTGAATTTTAAGATACCGGAGACCTTCTCCTATTTGTACCTGGGTAACTTACCTGAGGAATTGGTAGGAGGAGACAGATATTTGATGAAAATATTTTTAGCAGCAAGTAAGAAAGCGATCACGCGTCTCTGGTATCAACAAGAACCTCCAACAAAAGAAAAATGGTTGGCCATTATAGGCGAAATATACACAATGGAAAGACTTTTACTCTCAGATTACAGGAAGAGAAAGGTTTGAAGTACTGGGAAAAGTGGGACTTTTATATGTTAATGACGACAACCAGTGGATGATGTATTGAGGTATAGTTGTAAAGAATATTCGCCATACTTTAATGTAAATTAAAGTAAGAGAATTGAGAACTCGGCATGTGAAAAGTATATTTTTGTAAAGTGACACTAATAATGCAGCCCGGGATTGTGTTTTTGTTATGTCTTGTTGTTTGTGATTGTTTGCTTATTGTGAAAAACAATAAAAAGAAAGTTATAAAAAAAATCTTGACTACCGGTATTTAACCCCGGTCTTCTGCGTGACAGGCGGGGACACTCGCCACTATACTAACGAGGACGCCCAGGTGCCACCGAGAGGAGGAGGACGAGGAGGAGGGATGGCATGTAGCAGGTATTAACACTTTAATCGCCATGGGTTAAATTAATAATTTACCATCCCTCGCCAGCTCTATTTGTCTATGGAGAAGTTCCCCTTCTTTGCAGGGCTATAACTTTTTAAATTCTATTGCTAAATTTCCATTATTATGGCCCATTCAATGTCCTATATGTATTGTTCAGGGTGTAGCAACGTTAAACTTTTTCATTCACATATTCATACTAAAATATGGTCTAAAGTATAAGTATGTTTTTATCGTTTTCTGCAGCTTTCTTCAGAACGTGATTTATAGCCCTAAATGCATTATATTGATGATCAAATACAGTTTGGTAGGAATCTGTGCGAGATAAAAAATGTCAACTGGACGTGGTTCTAGACGTTTCTACGCATCATCTGATGATGACCGGATGGGCGGGGGATGGTTTATAATTCCGTGGGCAGCGTTAGATGATTCATCCAGAGTGGGTCATATGTTCATCAGATCAGTTAGTATAGAAGACGTTAGAAAATAACGCTGAATCTTAACGTGGCTTCCTCGCGCCGCTGGCAGATGAGCGTGGAACAGAATTTTTTCTATTGGATGGAGAAATGCCCGATCCATTTCCAGGTTGTATAATAGTATATACGTCCAAATCATGTTGTTTTTTCGAGTTATTTGCACCGATCGATGTTCACTGTGACAATACGGAGTCTCTCTAACGATAGCGAGTGGCCGGACCACATATGGATGAGCACTACCGGTTCAAAGGTTAATTTCCGGTTGGCGATCTGCCGATCGGCCACCAGATGGCGCTCTTGAACCGCTAGAGAGTTGAGAGGAGATCAGCAGTGTGTCTCAGGGCTCCGGAAAGGAAATATGATTTCGATGACAGATTTTTTAAATATTGACATCAAAGACGAGTTACGGCGTCTTTGGCAGAATGAGCATGGCTAGGAATGACGTGAAAACTCGTCCGCGGCGATCATAGTGTTAAGCATGGATTATATACCCGATAACATCGCAAGTTTTAATCCTACCGGTACTTCCCTGGTTTCTGGCTTTGAGAGAAAAGGCTCACGTTCACAAATGTTGATAACCTTCCTAGACCATGGAAAGAACATAATTGGAATTCTTGATTTTGGTGATGTTCCCTTTTTAACACTTTCCGTGCCGGAGCTCGGTGCCCCGGAACCTCCTTGCGTGCCGCCCTTAACACTTTCAGAGCCCAAGCTTAATCTTGATTTACCGCTTGAATGCCCACCATCCACTTCAATGTTGGCGTTAATAACGCCTAATCTATGTTTTAAATTATGGCTATGTGTCTAATCTGCCCGTCGCTTATCAATGACTCGTTTTCCTGTCAACATTGTCGGAGCGGATTGTTTTTTTATCGGTTCATTTTCGTTTTATAGCATTTTGAAAAGCCCTTGGTAAAGGTGGAGCTCCTGTGTCGCTGTGCGATTCCTAGAGTTCTCTATACGGCGGATCACTGTGATGCCTCCGTCACGCTCCTGTTGGTAGTTGACAGACACATTCGCAAGACTGTCGAGCGTTGGCTACATCTGCCGCCCTGTACTTCGAACGGACTGCTGTACAGCAGTGGCCCGAACGGAGGTCTGGGCATTCCGAAGTTGGGCCGAATGGTGCCTGCGATACAAGCCCGGAGAGTTTGGAGATTGAGCCGATCGGCGGACTCAATCATACGAGGAATCGCCCGCGAATCATTTTCGACGCGGGACTTTGAAAAACTTTGGCTGAGCGCAGGAGGTTCGCAGGAGAACATGCCGGAATGGGTGTATCCTGTCAGAGTCGGAGACGGGACTGAACCCAGCGCCGAGACGCCAGGAGAGAGGAGGCCAGTTCTGTGTAACTGGCGGCAGGAGGAATTCGACAAGTGGACAGGTCTGGCAGCTAGGGATGGGTACCGAATTCGGTACTTTTGAGGTACCGAACCGAAACACGTCGGTACTACCGAGTATCAAATCAAGTGAGAAACCAAAAAAAAAATTACCTTTTTTTCTTTTTTAACTTTTTTCCTTTTTTAACTTTTTTTTAACTTTTTTTCTTCATGTCAACGTTCACACGCACAATATATGCTTACCTAGGATTTGACTTGATTCAACAACAAAGCAGTCGGAGCAATGACGAGCCGAAAACTGTCGAAATTGTAGTTATTTGAAGTTTGGATTTATTTTTACGACTGAGGTAGGTAAATTAAATTTCTTGAGACTAAAGTACCGAAAAAAGGTACCGTTGGGTACCGGTATCGATTCACAGGTACCGGTATCTGTTCAAATGTGAAAGGTACTCATCCCTACTGGCAGCGCAGGGGCTGGGAATTCAGATGTTTGAGGCTGATAGTAGTATAAGCAAGGTAGATTCCTGAGTATGCATAATAGTAAACAACAGTACGGCGGTTAGGGTTTTTAAAGTTTCTTTTTTATTTGACACTGTATTAAGTGACTGCCCTCCCCCCCTCTCTCTCTCACCCTCTCTCCCCTCCTCCCTCCCCCCACTGCAGCGGTTATCCGTGTACACTTGATCAAAGTGATGGAGCAGATGCAGCAGCGGAAAGGCGAGTTCAGGGTCCTTAAGCATGTCTTCAAATTTGCTCAAAGTAGTTATTATCACAAAGGGCCCGGGAGGACCAGCACCACCAACAGCACCAGCACCACTCGGACCAGCAGCACCAGCACCACCAGCACCACTCGGACCAGCAGCACCAGCACCACCAACAGCACCAGCACCACTCGGACCAGCAGCACCAGCACCACTATACGGTACAGCTCAATACACACAAGTGTTGAGGGGATGCAGACCAGAGAGACTTTCGTCTTGTTTACATCAGGGTCCCCCATTTTCAATTCATCAGGACATACATGACATACAGATAGACAGTACTGCTACATCTAGACATTTATGACATACCAGATTTGCAAATACAGTACTGTTTGTGATACAAAAAAAGAGTCCAGAAAAGAGTATATACATTTGACGTGAATGCATAAACTATATCTTAAATTATGGCTATGGCCATATTATGGCCGTCGCTTATCAATGACTTGTTTGCAGTCAACATTGTCGAAACGGATTGTTTTTTAATCAGTTCATTTCCGTTTTATACCATTTAGAAAAACGCTAGTTTTTTTAAAGTTCCAGAAAAAAATGCACGAACAGCTGTTTCCGCGTGCTACACGCGTACAGTACAGCTCAATACATACAATTGTTAAGGGGATGCAGACCAGAGTAGACACATGGCCATAATTTAAGATATAGTTTATGCATTCGCAAATATGAGAGCTCTGGCACGCAACAGCGTTTCACCCTGATGTAAACGAGACGAAAGTGAAAGTCTGTTCGCGCGTCACTCATAGCGAGGGTATAGCGGGCGTAGCGAGGGGCGTGTGCTAGCGTGCGGCAGCGGCCAATCAGCGCAAAACGGGAACCCCTCCTCCTCGTTCTCCTCCTCTCGGTGGCACCTGGGCGTCCTCGTTAGTATAGTGGCGAGTGTCCCCGCCTGTCACGCAGAAGACCGGGGTTAAATACCGGTAGTCAAGATTCAAGATTTTAATATCATTTAAAAAATACTAAATGCTTTAGGTACAATGCTTAAAATAACCATGCATGCACACAACCCCCCGCAATGAAGCAACCCAAGCACGCAAAAACTCACGGACGCACGCACTCATCACGGGCGGCACGCACGCACACACCCGCTGGGCTGGGGTGGCGCCGTCGGCCGCGTGGTACGACACGGTCTATGAACAAAGAAACAGACAATTTATTCATTTAGCCATTTATTAAAGATTAAAAAAAAATTGCATATTCTTTAATGATAAAACAAAGTACCGTATTATATGTTAGATATTGTGTATTAAATGTTATAGAAGGGGGGAGGGACAGAGGATTGGCGTGGGTTGGCCCCGGGGTGGTGTCGGCGGGGTGGGAGTAGACCACTGCACTTAATATAAACACTAGTCTACCTGGAGACTCAATGAGGTCATTGTAGACGCAACCCTAGTGTGTGTGTGTGACGTTAGCGCTGACCAGGTCATGGATAATCTATTTTTCAGTGACCCCAATACCGAGGTACGTACTGAACCGTGGCTTCTGTGTACCGTTACACCCCTACACTCCACTGACACATGCCTTCTCTATTTGAACAACCACATCAAACAAGAGGTGGACGCGGGCAAATACTGCGGCATGGTCATATGGACCTACAAAAGGCCTTCGACACTTGTCAATCACACCATTCTGATTGACAAGCTAAAAGCAATTGGTTTTGATAGTTTATCAGTGAGCTGGATGCAATCCTACCTGGAGGGGAGAGAGCAGACGGTGGAGGTGAACGGTGAATGCTTTTAAGTGCAATCCTCTGGACTGGAGTACAGTGTCATGATACTTCAATGTTATGTATCATACTTGTAATTTTCCTAATAAAAATCAAATAAAATATTCTATACATACTCAAATAATTATGTGCTTTGTATATATCATTTTGACTTACCGGGTATATGATTTTGACTTCATTCTATTGATTGATTGACTTGTTTCTAATATTTTGTATCGTCTAGTTTTGGATTCTTATTGACCTTTTTTTTCCATTTCTTGCTCTATGTCGTGCAGGACCATCCACCTCACCTCCACCTCCAAGACGGGGCCAGAGAGGGCGAGGTACAGGACCATCCACCTCACCTCCAAGACGGGGCCAGAGAGGGCGAGGTACAGGACCATCCACCACACCTCCACCTCCAAGACGGGGCCAGAGAGGGCGAGGTACAGGACCATCCACCTCACCTCCACCTCCAGGACGGGGCCAGAGAGGGCGAGGTACAGGACCATCCACCTCACCTCCACCTCCAAGACGGGGCCAGAGAGAGCGAGGTACAGGACCATCCACCTCACCTCCACCTCCAAGACGGGGCCAGAGAGGGCGAGGTACAGGACCATCCACCTCACCTCCAAGACAGGGCCAGAGAGGGCGAGGTACAGGACCATCCACCTCACCTCCACCTCCAAGACGGGGCCAGAGAGAGCGAGGTACAGGACCATCCACCTCACCTCCACCTCCAAGACGTGGGGCAGAGAGGGCGAGGTACAGGACCATCCACCTCACCTCCACCTCCAAGATGGGGCCAGAGAGGGCGAGGTACAGGACCATCCACCTCACCTCCACCTCCAAGACGGGGCCAGAGAGGGCGAGGTACAGGACCATCCACCTCACCTCCACCTCCAAGACGGGGCCAGAGAGGGCGACACCACCCCGGGGCCAACCCACGCCAATCCTCTGTCCCTCCCCCCTTCTATAACATTTAATACACAATATCTAACATATAATACGGTACTTTGTTTTATCATTAAAGAATATGCAATTTTTTTTTAATCTTTAATAAATGGCTAAATGAATACATTTTGTTTCTTTGTTCATAGACGGTGTCGTACCACGCGGCCGACGGCGCCACCCCAGCCCAGCGGGTGTGTGCGTGCGTGCTGCCCGTGATGAGTGCGTGCGTCCGTGAGTTTGTGTGCGTGCGTGCTTGGGTTGCTTCATTGCGGGGGGTTGTGTGCATGCATGGTTATTTTAAGCATTGTACCTAAAGCATTTAGTATTTTTTAAATGATATTAAAATCTTGAATCTTGACTACCGGTATTTAACCCCGGTCTTCTGCGTGACAGGCGGGGACACTCGCCACTATACTAACGAGGACGCCCAGGTGCCACCGAGAGGAGGAGAACGAGGAGGAGGAATGGCATGGAGCAGGTATTAACACTTTAATCGCCATGGGTTAAATTCATAATTTACCATCCCTCGCCAGCTCTATTTGTCTATGGAGAAGTTCCCCTTCTTTGCAGGGCTATAACTTTTTAAATTCTATTGCTAAATTTCCATTATTATGGCCCATTCAATGTCCTATATGTATTGTTCAGGGTGTAGCAACGTTAAACTTTTTCATTCACATATTCATACTAAAATATGGTCTAAAGTATAAGTATGTTTTTATCGTTTTCTGCAGCTTTCTTCAGAACGTGATTTATAGCCCTAAATGCATGATCAAATACAGTTTGGTAGGAATCTGTGCGAGATAAAAAATGTCAACTGGACGTGGTTCTAGACGTTTCTACGCATCATCTGATGATGACCGGATGGGCGGGGGATCGTTTATAATTCTGTGGGCAGCGTTAGATGATTCATCCAGAGTGGGTCATATGTTCATCAGATCAGTTAGTATAGAAGACGTTAGAAAATAACGCTGAATCTTACCGTGGCTTCCTCGCGCCGCTGGCAGATGGAAGCGTGGAACAGAATTTTTTCTATTATGGGATGGAGAAATGCCCGATCCATTTCCAGGTTGTATAATAGTATATACGTCCAAATCATGTTGTTTTTTCGAGTTATTTGCACCGATCGATGTTCACTGTGACAATACGGAGTCTCTCTAACGATAGCGAGTGGCCGGACCACATATGGATGAGCACTACCGGGTCAAAGGTTAATTTTCGGTTGGCGATCTGCCGATCGGCCACCAGATGGCGCTCTTGAACCGCTAGAGAGTTGAGAGGAGATCAGCAGTGTGTCTCAGGGCTCCGGAAAGGAAATATGATTTCGATGACAGATTTTTGAAATATTGACATCAAAGACGAGTTACGGCGTCTTCGGCAGAATGAGCATGGCTAGGAATGACGTGAAAACTCGTCCGCGGCGATCATAGTGTTAAGCATGGATTATATACCCGATAACATCGCAAGTTTTAATCCTACCGTACTTTTCGGACTATAAGCCGCGGCTTTTCCCCCCATTTTTCAACCCTGCGGCTTATATAACGGTGCGGCTTATATGTGGACAAAACCCGAAAATCGAAATATTGCTTTTTTTTACTGCATTGAAATGTTATTTATCTGTTCCCTTATTTACTTAATACAACTTGTAAAAGAGTTAATTCTTGTTATTTGTCCGACAGTATTGTGTCCCAATGGGAGTCATTCTCTGTAGAGGTGGGAGTCATTCTCTGTAGAGGTGGGAGTCATTCTCTGTAGAGGTGGGAACTTAAAGCTCAATATAAGAACGGCCATGCACCACCACTCACAGAATCGAGAAAGAGCCATCAATCTGTCAATCCTTTCCGTGTCCGGGCCGCGTGAATATTAAAGGCAACCAACTTGTGTTCAGCTTTTCGTTCAGCGTTTCTCTGATTGGCCACACGGCCAATCAATCCACTAGCACGCGGCAAGAGAGACGCTGCAGTTGCGGCAGAGAGCCGCGCATGAGGCTCCCCCAGGTGCTCTTGAGAGGAGGAGGTCCTTGTGTTTGAGACAGCCATATTAGACACATAGCCATAATTTAAGATATAGTTTATGCATTCGCAAAATATGAGAGCGCTTGTCATTGAAGGGCTTCCTACAACGGAGGAACGGCCGCTGCTGGAGCTGAACCGAGTCAAGCCGCGGGCGGCGCACGGAAGCCGGTGAATGAACAACCGCGTCGCCCCGCTGGCTCTTCAGCAAGGAGCCTCCACAGCTCCAGTTAACCTAATTTATACCGTAATGAATCATTAAAAAATATATCGTTAACTGGAATATGTTGTTTCTTTACACATATGTTGGATTATGTAATTGGGTTGTCATGACAAAACAATAAAAATCGCTACTTTACATCAGGGTGAACGTTGTTACACTGCCACCACCCACTTCAATGACAGAGCTCTCATATTTGCGAATGCATAAACTATATCTTAAATTATGGCTATGTGTCTAATATGGCTGTCGCGAAGTCATTGATAAGCGACAGCCATATTAGACACATAGCCATAATTTAAGACATAGTTTATGCATTCGCAAAATATGAGAGCTCTGTCATTGAAGGGCTTCGTTCTACAACGGAGGAACGGCCGCTGCTGCTGGAGCTGGACCGAGTAGAGCCGGCGGCGGTGCACGGAAGCCGGGGACTAACCACCGCATCGCCCCGCTGACGTTAAAAACGTGAAATAACGTTACTGATGTACAGTGACACCCAGAGTTTCTAGTTACAGTAGTGATGCGTGACTCGAGATAGTCCTAACACTGTAACAGTGTTTATTATTAAGAGTCAGATAGTCCTAACAGTGTTTATAGTCCTAACACAGTGTTTATTAGTAAGAGTCAGATAGTCCTAACACTAGTGTTTATTATTAAGAGTCAGATAGTCGTAACAGTGTTTATTATTGCGAGTCCTAACAGTGTTTATTATTTCATAACTGTATGGGCTTTGTTTATACATGTACAGTGACGAGTGAATCTACCGTTGGTTGTTAAAAACGCGAAACATAATAATCAGTCGGCAGCGCTCCACTGCTACCGCAGCCCAACACAAGTGCGTTGGAACAGCAGCCTAACACTACACAAGTTGGTTGCCCGCGCTGCCGCGCTTGCTCTTTGGATTTCATTTGGGACGTGGGACGGCTGCGCTTGCCTGCGCGGGGGGGCGCGGCCAATCAGAGAAAAGCCAAACACAAGTTGGTTGCCTTTAATATTCACACGTCCGGGCCGGGTGAGGTTTCCTGTGTTGAGTCAAATTAAGCCGCAGGCTCCACTCCTTACATATGGTAATTAAACATTAAAACACATGCGTCTTATAGTCCAGTGCGGCTTATATATGTACACATCATTCAATTTAGCTGCTGCGGCTTATAGTCGGGTGCGGCTTATAGTGCGAAAAGTACGGTACTTCCCTGGTTTCTGGCTTTGAGAGAAAATGCTCGCGTTCACAAATGTTGATGAAACCTTCCTAGACCATGGAAAGAACATAATTGGAATTCTTGATTTTGGTCATGTTCCCTTTTTAACACTTTCCGTGCCGGAGCTCGGTGCCCCGGAACCTCCTTGCGTGCCGCCCTTAACACTTTCAGAGCCCAAGCTTAATCTTGATTTACCGCTTGAATGCCCACCATCCACTTCAATGTTAGTGTTAATAACGCCTAATCTATGTTTTAAATTATGGCTGTGTCTAATCTGCCCGTCGCTTATCAATGACTCGTTTTCCAGTCAACATTGTCGAAGCGGATTGTTTTTTTATCGGTTCATTTTCGTTTTATAGCATTTTGAAAAGCCCTTGGTAAAGGTGGAGCTCCTGTGTCGCTGTGCGATTCCTAGAGTTCTCTATACGGCGGATCACTGTGATGCCTCCGTCACGCCCCTGTTGGTAGTTGACGGACACATTCGCAAGACTGTTGAGCGTTGGCTACATCTGCCGCCCTGTACTTCGAACGGACTGCTGTACAGCAGTGGCCCGAACGGAGGTCTGGGCATTCCGAAGTTGGGCCGAATGGTGCCTGCGATACAAGCCCGGTCGAGTTTGGAGATTGAGCCGATCGGCGGACTCAATCATACGAGGAATATCATTTTCGACGCGGGACTTTGAAAAACTTTGGCTGAGCGCAGGAGGTTCGCAGGAGAACATGCCGGAATGGGTGTATCCTGTCGGAGTCGGAGACGGGACTGAACCCAGCGCCCAGACGCCAGGAGAGAGGAGGCCAGTTCCGTGTAACTGGCGGCAGGAGGAATTCGACAAGTGGACAGGTCTGGCAGCGCAGGGGCTGGGAATTCAGATGTTCGAGGCTGATGGTAGTATAAGCAAGGTAGATTCCTGAGTATGCATAATAGTAAACAACAGTACGGCGGTTAGGGTTTTTAAAGTTTTATTTTATTTGACACTGTATTAAGTATGACTGCCCTCCCTCCCTCCCTCCCCCTCTGTCTCTCTCCCTCTCTCCCTCCCTCTCCCTCTCTCCCTCTCCTCTCCCTCTCCTCTCCCTCTCTCTACCTCTCTCTCCCTCTCCTCTCCCTCTCTCACCCTCTCTCCCCTCCTCCCTCCCCCCACTGCAGCGGTTATCCGTGTACACTTGATCAAAGTGATGGAGCAGATGCAGCAGCGGAAAGGCGAGTTCAGGGTCCTTAAGCATGTCTTCAAATTTGCTCAAAGTAGTTATTATCACAAAGGGCCCGGGAGGACCAGCACCACCAACAGCACAACTGGGACCAGCACCACCAGCACCACCACCAACAGCACCAGCACCACTCGGACCAGCAGCACCAGCACCACTATACGGTACGGCTCAATACACACAAGTGTTAAGGGGATGCAGACCAGAGAGACTTTCGTCTTGTTTACATCAGGGTCCCCCATTTTCAATTCATCAGGACATACATGACATACAGATAGACAGTACTGCTACATCTATACATTTATGACATACCAGATTTGCAAATACAGTACTGTTTGTGATACAAAAAAAGAGTCCAGAAAAGAGTATATACATTTGACGTGAATGCATAAACTATATCTTAAATTATGGCTATGGCCATATTATGGCCGTCGCTTATCAATGACTTGTTTGCAGTCAACATTGTCGAAACGGATTGTTTTTTTAATCTGTTCATTTCCGTTTTTATACCATTTTGAAAAACGCTAGTTTTTTGAAAGTTCCAGAAAAAAATGCACGAAAAGGTGTTTCCGCGTGCTACACGTGTACAGTACAGCTCAATACATACAATTGTTAAGGGGTTGCAGACCAGAGTAGACGCATGGCCATAATTTAAGATATAGTTTATGCATTCGCAAATATGAGAGCTCTGTCATTGAAGTGGGTGGTGGCACGCAACAGCGTTCACCCTGATGTAAACAAAAAACAATCCGTTTCGACAATGTTGACCGCAAACAAGTCATTGATAAGCGACGGCCATATTAGACACATAGCCATAATTTAAGATATAGTTTATGCATTCGCAAATATGAGAGCTCTGGCACGCAACAGCGTTCACCCTGATGTAAACGAGACGAAAGTGAAAGTCTGTTCGCGCGTCACTCATAGCGAGGGTTTAGCGGGCGTAGCGAGGGGCGTGTGCTAGCGTGCGGCAGCGGCCAATCAGCGCAAAACGGGAACCCGGAAACGCAACTTACAAGTTGTGTACAACAGGTCAGCAGGAAGAGCACAACTCTGGCAGCTAAGTAAGTAACATTGTTCGTGGAACAGTGTTGAACTTGAGTAAAAGAAGGTGAACATCTCCGTAGACCAATAGAGCCGGCAGAGACCCTACGATGATGGATACAAGCTCCGGCAGAGAATACAATTGTATGTATTGAGCTGTACTTCACTGTACCCATTCTGCAATCTGTTAATAAAGTTTTCAATCAATCAATCAGAGAGATGAATACACATTTTATAATGTTGAATGTCTATTATCAATTCCACAGATCAACCCTCCGTGATGAAAATAACCCCATGTTGGCTTCATCCAGTGATCTGGGCTGGATGTTGCGGGAACTTGGAGCCACGGGACCACGATGAACTCAACATTACCATCACCATGCTCGGCATCAGAGCAAATCATGAGCAATTGTTCCCCCTCATCGATGTGAGAGGAAGATATGTTTATCCAGAGCACCTTTAGCACCCCCCCCCCCCCCCCCCCTCTCGTCCAGTTCCGCCGGATCCACGATGCAGTCTGCTGAAAGCGCTGCTACTGGACGTAGCAAGGGGCCTGGAGGAGGAGGAGCTGATGGAGACAGAGGTGGGTTAAGGTTCCCACACTTTTTATCATTGTCTTTAACACTTTCAGTGCCCAGCAGGGGGCGCACATTTAGTGCTTGAATGCCCACCATCCACTTCAATGTTAGCGTTAATATTGCCTAATCTATGTTTTAAATTATGGCTATGTGTCTAATCTGCCCGTCGCATTATCAATGACTCATTTCCAGTCAACATTGTCGAAGCGGATTGTTTTTTTTATCGGTTCATTTCTGTTTTATAGCATTTTGAAAAGCCCTCGTTTTCAAGGGGGAAAAAAAGAATCCGTGATATAAAAACAGCACAGAACAATTCACTGTACTCTTACATACCCCCCCTCTCTATCTCTCTTACACTCTCTGCCTCTCTCTCACACTCCATCTCTACATTCCCTCTCCTCTCCCCCTCTCTCCCCCCCCGCAGGGGCGGTGACTCAGTCCCTAGCAGCGGTGGAGGCGGTGTTTCCGTTGTGGGAACCCCTGGGCCAGGCGCTGCTGCTAGGCCTGTTAAGTATTGCGGTCCCTCCCTCCCTCCTCCTCTCCTCTCTCCTCTCCCTCCCTCCTCCAGATGAGGAAGCCATGCTCAGGGATGTCCTGGAAGAGGTGACAAAGCCGCAGCGGCGTCTGGACAGAGCGGTCACCGTCCTGAATGGGGTGCCGACCGCTCTGAAACCTCTGACCACGATGAGGCGTGATGTGAAGAGATTCAGTCATTGAGCTGATGATGCTTTTATCAAAAAGCGACTTACAAGTTGTGTACAACAGGTCAGCAGGAAGAGCACAACTCTGGCAGCTAAGTAAGTAACATTGTTTGTCAAACAGTGTTGAACTTGAGTGCTACAGTGTAAAGACATAATTTAGCATAGTAGATAGTAGTATAAGCAAGGTAGCGTACTACGGTTAGTGTATTTAAAGTGTTTTTTATTTGACACTGTATTAAGTATGACTGCCCCCCATCCCCCCCCCCCCCCCCCCCTCCCCCTGCAGATAAGCGTGCTGAGCGTGAAGAGCTGTTTCAACAACTGGAAGCTGCGGAGGAACGTGAGGCAATCGGAGAGATGAATACACATTTTATAAAGTTGAATATCTATTATCAATTCCACAGATCAACCCGCCGTGATGAAAATAACCCCATTTTGGCTTCATTTGATGATCTGGGGTGGATGTTGTGGGAACTTGGAGAGCCACGGAACTCCAATCGATTATAATCACAAATCTCGGCATCAGAGGATATCATGAGGAATTGTTCACCTTCAACCATGTGAGAGGACGTGTCGAGACGCACAAAATTAGGTTCCGCGTGGATGTGATGTTCAAGCGGAGGCTGCCAGATAAGGCTCCAAGGACCTTGGGGCTCAACGACCTGCCAATGGTCAAGTTAATATAAGAGTGTTTCACTTTCACACAACCCTTCAGCAGTTCTGAGGGAATACCTGAGAAATGTGCGGCTGCAGCAGCGGTGGGAGGTGGTCAAGGTCCTGGCCCGTGTGGAGAACGGTCTGCAACTGGACATCACAATGGGGCTTGGAGGAGGAGGAGCAGAAGGAGGAGCAGGTAGATTCCTTAGTAGCAGATTATGCATAATAGTAAACAACAGTACGACGGTTAGGGTTTTTAAAGTGTTTTTTATTTGACACTGTATGAACAAGATCGACCGCCGCTTGAAGGAAATGGGCCGCAGCCTGCCAGATTTAGGCCTGAAGGCACTATTGGTGGCTGCACGTTAGGGCTGGGCGATATGGCCAAAAACGTTATCGCGATAAAATTATTAAATTATTTTCATATAACTCGATATCGATAATTATCGTCGATATAATGTCTGTCAAGTTCAATTAACTTCTTATGCCCGGCGCCGATGGACGGGCTATTAATAGACTTGTTTTGCTGCTGCGAATGTCTCGAGTTGATGTCGTCATCAGTCCGCGCACGTTAGCAGTTAGCCAGAGCACCCCCGCACCCCCCCTTCCCGCGTCCCTGTAGGACGTTGTTGCAATGTATTGGGGCGGAACAGAGTATTTTTGGTCATATTTAGTACATTGTCATGGGATACACTGCTTGCTCTGGCTAACTGCTAACGTGCGCGGACTGATGACGACATCAACTAATATTGTGTGTATTGAGCCATACTGTATTGTAGCCATTCTCCAATCTGTTAAATAAAGTTTTCATTCATTCATTACACTACTGTATGTACACAATCATACGTGTAAAACCGAGTAGATTTTCGAGTGATGACAGACTGTCACAGACTGATTGAATGACAGGTGAAACAACTAATTGTATTCACCTCCCGTCACGAACCACTGAGCTACTGTGATACAGTGCTTGCGCAGTCAGTCGATTTGAGCTAGTAGTCAGACTTTGCTAGCACAGAATGTCTCACTTGCAGAAAAGAAAAATATCATTTATTTTCGAAACGTCCCGCCGGTCCCAGTGACAGTCCCACTAAATCTGATAAACGTCAGAGAGAGACAGAGACGACAGGTTCAGCCTCAGCATCAGGTATTGAAGAGTTAACTGAGTCTGTTCCCCTATACCCCCCCTCGGGCGCCAGGGGCTTCCACTGAGGGGTGATGCAAATAGGGATGGGGTGTTATGGCAGCTCATGATGGAAAGAGTGCGCACCGAGTCTGATCCCGAGTTGAAGAATTGGCTCCAAAAGAGAGACAACTGGATGTCCAACAACATCCAAAACGAAATCTTACAGCTGCTTGCCCATGATATTCAGCGACAAATTAGAGGCAAAGCATCCAAAAGCCCAATCTTTGGCTTGAGCGCTGACGGAACCACTGATGTCACTCAATGGAAAAGAACAATTCTCGTGTAATATACAGTTAGCCGATGACAACTTGGAAGCTCAGAACTTCTTTTGGGGTTTTTACAATGCCCGGCCCAGACACAACAGCCGAGACGCTGTTTTTGTGTATAAAATACTTTTACGCCTCGACCTGCCGATGGAGAGGCTGATAGGATACTGTTTTGACGGGGCCAGCAACATGTCTGGGGGGTACAGGCTAGACCAGGGGTTCCCACATTTTTCAGGCCGCGACCCAAAAAAAACGGTATCAGAGAGCCGCGACCCCCACTATTATAGGAGGTAAAAAAAAAATATTTTAAATGGAAATGTATGGTTGAAACATGCAAACGTTCAAACGCACACACACTAATAAGCATTGGAGGCTTTTAACCAGGGCCGAACTGGGGAAATCATTCAGGCCAGGAAATATAGCCCCAGTCAGGCCACTTTTTAAGCAGGGGGTCTGGGGGTCCCCCACCAGGAATTTTTTTGTTACAAAGACTTAATTTCCTGCATTCTGGTGCAGGCATTTTTTTATTTGTACCCTTTAAATGCCAGTGTTTGTGATGGCATCACAACTTATTGTTAAAAAACAGGCTAGCATATGTATGATTAGCAACAACACAGATTTTTATGGATTTTCAGTTTTTTGTAATTGATAAATACAATATTTTATTCAACTTCAGCCCTGATCATAACACCACATATTCATTTTATAATTCGAACCCTTTAAATGCCAGTGTGTGTGATGGCATATATTTGCAATATATCAAATGCAAAGTACATTTTTCTGAGGGGGATTATTACAGGCTAGCATGTGTCAATGATTAGCAGTTTTTCGTAAGGATCCCGCCTCCACCAATCACATGTGGCTCCCTTTGTGTGTGTGAGAGCAAGAGAGAAAGAGAGAGATAGTTCTCCAACTTGTGTGAGTTGCAGTGATCTCCTGGTTGTTCCCCACCTAGGTTATCTAATAGCGCCGTGCAAGCTAATTATCCTAGCCAGCCTTGTTTACTACTTGAGTCATACCTCTCTACGTCTCCTTCCGCTGTCGGCCATCTCCTTCACTGATTGGTTGTTAGTGCGTGTGCTCGTATCCAAGCTTGGAAAATCGATATCGAAACTTTGCGACCACGTTTCATGTTTATTTCGAGGAAATAATTTATCGCGATAGTTATCGTTATCGTTTTATCGCCCAGCCATACTGCACGTAAGACCTGTGCGATTCGACCTTTAAATGTTTTATGGGCCCATAATAGCGATTATTAATATTATTTTAGTTAAGTTTTGCCATAATCATGTCTTGAGGTCTTTGTTTGACGACCAGCGGTGCAGCAGGAGGAATGAGGAGAAGAGGGTATATAACAGCAGCTGTTTAAAGTTAAGAGTGTATACAAATTACAATTAAGAATGCTATAGTTGTGATCAAGACACTATGCCGTCTGTGACCCCAACCAGGCTAATATTACAGTAGAGTTGCTAAGTTGTTGATGAGCTCTGTTCCCTTGCTAGTGAACAAAGCAAAGTTCTGTTTTTCCCTCAAATGTTCTCTGTCCGTTTATTCTCCTCTGCTTCCGCCGCCGTCTGCTCCTGTTTGATTGATTGATTGAAAAGTTTATTAACAGATTGCAGAATGGGTACAGTACAGTACAGCTCAATACATACAATTGTTAAGGGGATGCAGACCAGAGAAAGACTTTCGACTTGTTTACATCAGGGTCCCCCATTTTCAATTCATCATGTGTGTAGAGATGGGTTGGTTCCTCCTCAGTGATTTGGTTTTCAGAGTTCTTCTCCTCGTCCCCACACCCCAGCTCTTATAGCAAAGGCCTGGAGTCTCTCGTGATGTCACCAGAGTGAACTACGTCATTCCCCGCTAAGAGTCATGGGAGATGTAGTAAATACAACAGTCCTGTGTGTGTGTCTTTATGCAGATCGGTATGCAGTTTTAAAGCACCTTGGCTTTGTTCTGGGCCCTATTCCCCGTACCTGGTTCAACTAAGTCGATCAAGAGTCCCATTATCCAGATTCAGTTAACGAGATGATTGAAGCCAGGCTATTCATGTTCCTCGAAGGCCGATTGACTCTCGTTAACTCAAACCAGACTTGACTACTCTGGATAATTGCGCGCGACCGCGTCACCTTAAAAGGCATCAGAGGTCGATTGCAGAAATGCAGATGTTAGAGCGAAAATGGCAAAAGTACGAGCAAATTTCTTCAACCCTGCGGAGCAGGAAATGCTAATGCGAACATTCGAGGACTACAAACATATCATAATGTTGAAGTCCAACACCGCCACCGCTGCGAGGGCAAGGCAGAGTGCGTGGCAACACATTGCCGATAAGTTAAATGCGTAAGTGTTGGGCAAATGTATATTATTCATTATCACAACTTTCAGAATAAGTAGATACAAAAGCCCAAAGCGTATTCATATAATTGATATGGATTAATAGATACGTATATGAGGATATGTATTAGGTCAGACATTCAATACATTGAAGCAGTGAAATGAAATTGCGTGTGATCCTCTCTATTCTTACATTATTCATGAGTCCACCTTAATCATTTCCTACAATAATGATATGCTATGGTGTACTACCAACACTGTCATATAATTATGAGTGCTTTCAACCCCCATGTATAGAAACAACCCAGAGTCAAAAAGGACATGGGAGCAGGTCAAAACCAAGCACAAGAACATTCAGAATGGTGAGTGAATTAATACAATTTGTGCCATGGTATTGTATTGAACAGCTTGTCAATGTCGTATGATCCTTCATATTTCAGCAAACAAAAAGAGAGCCGACATGGCCAAGACGGGGGGGGACCGAAGACTCCAGACTTTACTCCTGCCGAGGAGCTGGCCCTCCAGCACAACAGGGGAAGACCCATTATGGAGGGCATAGCTGGGGGCAGCTCCTCCGGAGAGGTTGGGAGTAATCCTAGGAGCCCTCATCCCAAAGGTATAGGTGCACTTCATTCTATGAGTTTCTTTCATGATTATTCATTTAGTTAACCATTGTCACATTTTGCAGTGTCTGGACCTTCCATGACCGTTCCAACCGTCCCGGTTGGAGAGGAGACCACTGATGTAAGTTGATATTGCTGCATCATTGTGTAATGGTTCTATTTTAGCAATCAAAAAATCAATAATCAGAAGATCATTGAAAAATATCCCAAACCATTGCAATATTATCTACTGAATTATGTCTGTGTTTTTGGTAAATAATGTAATGTAAAAGGGTATATAGCAATTATAAGCCTCTGCTTCAGCCTACACGTTGTCGGTCATTTTCTTTCTTTTATAAAAGGTTCTACTACTTTGCTTTGTAAAATACCGAAATAAAACCATCAATACATGTTCATTGTGTGTCTTTTAAAAAACCAAAGACAATTCTCCAAAGTTCCTAATAATTCCTAATTCACTAACAGACTGACAGTCCAGACGATGGCGAGGACACGTTGACTGCCTGTTCCGGCGATGTGGCAAAAACAAGTTGTGGAAACTAATACTCCTATCCAACTCACTCCCTGTGAGTGGTATTTGGACTAAATCAATGCATTCCTTTAGGCAGTTACTGAACCACGGCCGGAGCCTGGCCCCTCTCACTCAGCCGGGGATGGGGAGGTGAGTTATCATTTAATACCCTCACATTGTGAGGGGAGGTCTGAGTTTAGTTGCCATCTGACCACCACACATTAATTTCCTTTTCTTTTAATTTAGAGTGTCCAGTCACTGTATAAACGGAAATTGAGGCTGGAGATCCTCTTTTTGGAGTCTGGCCTTGAGTTACGCAGGCTCAAGATCCGCAAACTCCACAAGCAACTAGTACATGGCTGACATCATACCTCAACGACCGCTCCTACCAAGTGTCATGGAGAGGGACTCTGTCGGCCACCCGCCCCCTCCGGACGGGTGTCCCCCAGGGCTCGGTCCTAGGACCCCTTCTCTTCTCCCTCTACACTAAATCACTGGGTAACATTATCACGTCTCATGGCTTCTCATATCATTGTTATGCCGATGATACTCAACTCTTCCTCTCCTTCCCTCCCTCAGATATCCACGTCTCTGAGCGGATCTCGGCCTGTCTGTCCGACATCTCCGCCTGGATGACGACCAACCACCTCAAACTGAACCTAAGCAAAACAGAATTGCTCCACCTGCCGGCCAAATCCTCCCCCCTGACCGACCTCTCCATCACAGTCGAGAATGCAGCTGTGACCGCGTCCCCGACCGCCAAGAACCTTGGTGTTGTCCTCGACGACCAGTTGAACTTCTCTGCTCACATCGCAGCGACAACCAGAACCTGCAGATTCCTCCTGAGCAACGTCAGAAGGATACGCCCCTTCCTGACAAAAGAAGCCACCCAACTCCTCATCCAATCAACAGTCATCTCCCGCCTCGACTACTGCAACGCACTGCTAGCTGGCCTCCCGGCCACTGCCACCAAGCCTCTTCAACTCATTCAAAACGCAGCGGCCCGCCTGATATCAAACCTACCGAAGTCGGCCCATGTCACCCCACTTCTTAGGGACCTGCACTGGCTCCCCATTGCTGCACGTATCCGCTTCAAGGCCCTCGACCTAGCATACCGTGCAGCAAAGGGAACCGCTCCCGCCTACCTCCGGTCAATGGTCTCTAACTACACACCCTCAAGACCCCTACGCTCTGCATCTTCTGGCCGCCTCAGACCTACTCCTATCCAAGCTCCCGGAGGGTCATCAAAGAGAAGCCGCCTATTCTCAGTCCTTGCCCCACAATGGTGGAATGAACTACCCATCCCAGTTAGGACAGCCGAATCCCGTCCAATCTTTCGCCGTCGACTAAAGACTCACTTCTTCAACCATTATCTGAAATGATAAAAAAAAATAAAAACCCTGACTAACCTTACTGTCATGCACTTGTCCTAATAAACTAACCTACACTGTAACACGCAACACTTGATGAACATTGTTACTCAGCTGATAGAGTTGTACCCTTCTTGCTGTCTTGTCGTACAGAACTTGTAAGTCGCTTTGGATAAAAGCGTCAGCTAAATGACTAAATGTAAATGTACATTGGTGATGAGGCAGGTGGAGTCACAGATCATCTAAGATGAATTGCGGTCAAGTCATGGGTATTGTACAGTACCATACAGCAGGCAATTGCAAGGTCCATGATGACCCCTATGTTAAAATAAATATGATTGTTTTTATAGCAATGTAATTTGAGGGGAATTGTCATAAGTAGGCCTACCTGCACATTAATGCTGTGAAAGCCTTTTCGATTCACAAAATCACCCTCGTTTGGGCCAGAGGGTGCTTTGAGTTTGATGTGCGTGCAGTCCACTGCGCCAATGACATTTGGAAACTGCATAATAATAATAATGAGCTCCGTAAGGAATAGTGATATATAAATGCACTTTAATTAAATGGTGGAATATTGAATAACTTTATTACCCGCAATTCCATAGAAGCCCTCTTTGATTACATTCACTTGGACACGGCCAGGGAATGTAATGTAGTCATCCATGAACTTCTTCAAGGCCAAATATACTTTGCGAACAGCACGGCATGCAGCGGCTTTGCTGATGTTCTCCGCATCGCCTACGGTGTACAGAAAGGTACCACTGGCAAAGAAACGCAAGGCAATGCAGACGGTCTGGGTGACACTCAACGCTCTGCTGCGGCGTGTTTGATTAACAAGGTATGGCCCGAGAAGGTCTTGGAGGTAAATGATTCCTTGTCTGCTAAATCTATAGCGCTCGTACAGGAACTCATTAGTATGAGCTAACGGATCTTGGCGATCCCTAAGCACTCTCTATGAAATGCTAATCGGACTATGATTGCTTCTTCGTCAATCGGATCTCTGAGGAAGGGACATGCCATTATTTGCGAAGGTGTGGCCACGATCCACGCATAACGTTTCAATTTATGCTTGAATGAAACAAAATCCAGGCGCTCCGTTAAACATCCACAGCGGAGAATATGAAAGGAATCGGAGCCAAACGAGCGATAGGTTTCAATCATTAAAAATATCCCCGCGGGATTCACATTTGCAATGCTGCGCGTTGTTAAAATAACCACATAATGTGTACATCGCACCTAGCGAGCGCCACGGTATATATAACGTGCATTATTTAGGACAAAGTGAATTTAGTATCAGCATTTTGTGTCTATTTTACATTTCAAAAGCCCCCTCTGGAAGAATGAAGCACAAAAACATAATTCAGAATGGTATAATGCAGATCTAGACTGTGAGAATCATTTCAGGAAGCGAGCTGGCATTTCTTTGCGGGGGCGTGGACATGGTTCATCCAGCTAACTGAACTTAACCCTGCTCTCGACCAGGCTCAAACTTTTTGATCTGTTGTCATGGTGATTTAGACAATCGAGCGTCGGGGAACAGAAAGGTCCGGCTTAAGTCAGGCTATGCTGGAAATGATCCGGCTTACTCAGTTAGCCAGGTACGGGGAACGGGGCCCTGAATGCACTTTGTTGTAGTTATCCTACAGAGAAAAGAAAATGCACTTGACTTTAATGCACATTTTGTTGTATGCAAAGAGAAAATGTTTAAATTGTACAATCTTTCGGCAGTCAGTCTGGAATTAATGTATGCATTCAAAAGTAGTGCTGAATAATGTTTTATGGGCCCATAATAGTGATTATTAATATTATTTAAGTTAAGTTTAGCCATAATCATGTCTTTTGGAGGTGGAGGTGAGGTGGATGGTCCTGTACCTCGCCCTCTCTGGCCCCGTCTTGGAGGTGAGGTGGATGGTCCTGTACCTCGCCCTCTCTGGCCCCGTCTTGGAGGTGGAGGTGAGGTGGATGGTCCTGTACCTCGCCCTCTCTGGCCCAGTCTTGGAGGTGGAGGTGAGGTGGATGGTCCTGTACCTCGCCCTCTCTGGCCCCGTCATGGAGGTGGAGGTGAGGTGGATGGTCCTGTACCTCGCCCTCTCTGGCCCCGTCCTGGAGGTGGAGGTGGAGGTGGAGGTGGATGGTCCTGTACCTCGCCCTCTCTGGCCCCGTCTTGGAGGTGGAGGTGAGGTGGATGGTCCTGCACCTCGCCCTCTCTGGCCCCGTCTTGGAGGTGGAGGTGAGGTGGATGGTCCTGTACCTCGCCCTCTCTGGCCCCGTCTTGGAGGTGGAGGTGAGGTGGATGGTCCTGCACGACATAGAGCAAGAAATGGAAAAAAAGGTCAATAAGAATCCAAAACTAGACGATACAAAATATTAGAAACAAGTCAATCAATCAATAGAATGAAGTCAAAATCATATACCCGGTAAGTCAAAATTACAAAGCACATAATTATTTGAGTATGTATAGAATATTTTATTTGATTTTATTAGGAAAATTACAAGTATGATACATAACATTGAAGTATCATCACACTACTCCAGTCCAGAGGATTGCACTTAAAAGCATTCACCGTTCACCTCCACTATCTGTTCTCTCCATCCAGCATCCAGCTCACTGATAACTATCAAAACCAATTGCTTTTAGCTTGTCAATCAGAGTGGTGTGATTGACAAGTGTCTAAGGCCTTTTGTAGGTCCATATGACCATGCCGCAGTATTTGCCCGCGTCCACCTAGAGCTGCCGCGATTACCGCGGTATCGCTGTTACATCACGGCCACCGCAGAGTAGGCTGAATACCGCGTCACCGCTGTTTTTTATAATAATAATAATAAATTACCCTCCTCTCGTTGGGCTTGCGGCTCTGCAGATATACCCTACTCCTCCATCGAGGTTCCAAGCGACCCTATTGGGTACCAGAAAAGTCACGTGAAACATTGCAGACCACTGATTGGTCAGAAGAGAGACGCGTCACACGTTTTTACGTCCTGAATGTCAGCTCATCACAACACGGCTAATAACGTTAGCTTTAACTCTCCGCCGGAGTGGACTACCATCGCTCTTCAGGAGTACTAAACGAGACATAATGATTTTACTGTCTGCAACGAATGTTATAATAAAAGCCCTTCGTTCTATACACTTGTCTGATTGAAAACTGTATTAACAGACCGCAGAATGGGACAACTCAGCACGCTCTGAGCAAAGAAAGGAACTGAGATATGAATAGAGTATTGCTTGCCTTGATATGGTCCGGTAAATACGCTGATGTTATTGAACGTATAACTATATAATGTTAATGCCACCAAACGAATGCCTTTATTATAAAGTAGTAACTTTATAGTAATAATAATAAGAGGGTCGGGGGGGGTTAGGGGTAATCACCCCTGCCCGCGACACCGAGTGAACTAAGCACGACCAGAGGGGAAACTTCGAATCCGTGTTTCACTTTCAATAACTAATGCGTGCTTGCCGAATCCCAAACAATATTCATGCTGCAAAGTCATCCTCTAAAGATAGACATTTAGACTAGAGGCAGGCTATATGCTATAAAGAGTAGAATACTACTTAAAAAAAAAATGCATTCAAACTTTTATTTTTTTATTTTTTGTGTGCGTGCGGTAATAACCGCGGCGGTAGGAAATATTTTGCAAATGTGTGCGGTAAGGAAAACATCAATACCGCGGCAGCTCTACGTCCACCTCTTGTTTGATGTGGTTGTTCAAATAGAGAAGGCATGTGTCAGTGGAGTGTAGGGGTGTAACTGTACACAGAAGCCACGGTTCAGTACGTACCTGATTGATTGATTGATTGATTGAAAACTTTATTAACAGATTGCAGAATGGGTACAATACAGTACAGCTCAATACACACTTGTTAAGGGGATGCAGACCAGAGAAAGACTTTCGTCTTGTTTACATCAGGGTCCCCCATTTTCAATTCATCTGTATAAACAAGTAAAACTGTACATTGAGGGGGGGGGGGGGAGAGAGACACTGTACAAACAAACAAAATTGTACATTGGACTATTGACACAACCATACTAGGTAAATGACTGTACATTGGAGGGGGTTGGGTTAGGATATTTACCGGGGCCAGTGTTGGGGTATTGGGGTCACTGAAAAATAGATTATCCATGACCTGGTCAGCGCTAACGTCACACACACACACTAGGGTTGCACGGTATACCGGTATTAGTATAGTACCGCGGTACTAGAGTGTTCAAAATGATACTATACTGCGTTTGGGGAAAAACTGTACTTTTTTAAAAATGTTTTATTCATTTATGCATGCGAATGCCTTCCTATTGGAGCACAGCGCTGCTGTCAGTGGTGACGTTGCGCTAGTTTACCGGAAGCAACCTTCTGGAATGAAGAACAACAAACTAGTTGAGACGGGAGCTGGCATGGCTTGTCCGGCGAGTTATAAAAGTTATAGCCCTGCAAAGAAGGTGAACATCTCCATAGACAAATAGAGCTGGCAGAGACCCTACAATGATGGATATAAGCTCCGGCAGAGAATACAATTGTATGTATTGAGCTGTACTTCACTGTACCCATTCTGCAATCTGTTAATAAAGTTTTCAATCAATCAATCAATCAGAAATGAATACACATTTTATAAAGTTGAATATCTATTATCAATTCCACAGATCAACCCGCCGTGATGTAAGCCACCCCATTTTGGCTCCATTTGATGATCTGGGGTGGATGTTGCGGGAGCTTCAGATGCCACGGGACCCCAATAGACCTGTCTCAAACCCTGCCCTCTTTTCTTGATCCTCCAATCACAGCTGTCGCTTACCTCGGACTTCCTCGTACAAACAAAGTTTGTCCGAGGTAAGCGACAGCTGTGATTGGAGGATCAAGAAAAGGGGCAGGGTTTGAGATAGGTCCATTGGCTCATCACTACCATCGCCAATCTCGGCATCACACCCACCGGAGGATTCATCACACCCATCAGAGGACGATATCATGAGGAATTGTTCACCCTCATCGATATGTTTATCCAGAGCACCTTTAGTACCGTGAGTCAATATATTCTTAGTACAGTGGTGGTGCTAGTGTGTCCGCCGGATCCACGGTGCAGTGATGATTGAAATCATGGCAGAAGAGGCGGACAGAAGAGGGGCAGAGGTGTGTGTGTGTGTGTGTGCGCGCGTACACAGGATAGAAGCTGCTAGATTAAGAGGAGGAGGAGGACCAGCACCACCACCAGGAGGAGGAGGAGGAGCAGCAGGAGGAGGAGGAGGAGGAGGAGCAGCACCACCACCAGGAGGAGGAGGAGGAGCAGCAGGACCAGGAGGAGGAGGAGGAGGAGGAGCAGCAGCACCACCACCAGCAGCAGGAGGAGGAGGAGGAGCAGCAAGATATGTTTATCCAGAGCACCTTTAGTACCAGCAGGAGGAGGAGGAGCAGCAAGATATGTTTATCCAGAGCACCTTTAGTACCAGGAGGAGGAGGAGGAGGAGGAGCAAGATATGTTTATCCAGAGCACCTTTAGTACCAGCAGGAGGAGGTGGAGGAGGAGGAGGAGGAGCAAGATATGTTTATCCAGAGCACCTTTAGTACCAGCAGGAGGAGGAGGAGGAGGAGGAGCAAGATATGTTTATCCAGAGCACCTTTAGTACCAGCAGGAGGAGGAGGAGCAAGATATGTTTATCCAGAGCACCTTTAGTAGCAGCAGGAGGAGGAGGAGGAGGAGGAGCAGCAAGATATGTTTATCCAGAGCACCTTTAGTAGTAGCAGCAGCAGCACCACCAGCAGCAGCAGCACCAGGCCTCGTCTACTACGCGGTAAGTTCTGCACCTCACCCAGCGGCTTTAGCCGTTTGTCCAGAAAAAAACATCCTTATGTCAAGTTAACTTGTCTTTAATAAATGAATAAATTGTCTGTTTCTTTGTTCATAGACCGTGTCGTACCACGCGGCCGACGGCGCCACCCCAGCCCAGCGGGTGCGTGCGTGCGTGCCGCCCGTGATGAGTGCGTGCGTCCGTGAGTTTTTGCGTGCTTGGGTTGCTTCATTGCGGGGGGTTGTGTGCATGCATGGTTATTTTAAGCATTGTACCTAAAGCATTTAGTATTTTTTCAATGATATTAAAATCTTGAATCTTGACTACGGTATTTAACCCCGGTCTTCTGCGTGACAGGCGGGGACACTCGCCACTATACTAACGAGGACGCCCAGGTGCCACCGAGAGGAGGAGGACGAGGAGGAGGGATGGCATGGAGCAGGTATTAAGCATGGATTATTATACCTGATAACACGCAAGTTTTAATCCTACTTCCCTGGTTTCTGGCTTTGGGAGAAAAGGCTCACGTTCACAAATGTTGATGAAACCTTCCTAGACCATGGAAAGAACATAATTGGAATTCTTGATTTTGGTGGTGTTCCCTTTTTAACACTTTCCGTGCCGGAGCTCGGTGCCCCGGAACCTCCTTGCGTGCCGCCCTTAACACTTTCAGAGCCCAAGCTTAATCTTGATTTACCGCTTGAATGCCCACCATCCACTTCAATGTTAGCGTTAATAACGCCTAATCTATGTTTTAAATTATGGCTATGTGTCTAATCTGCCCGTCGCTTATCAATGACTCGTTTTCCAGTCAACATTGTCGAAGCGGATTGTTTTTTTATCGGTTCATTTTCGTTTTATAGCATTTTGAAAAGCCCTTGGTAAAGGTGGAGCTCCTGTGTCGCTGTGCGATTCCTAGAGTTCTCTATACGGCGGATCACTGTGATGCCTCCGTCACGTCCCTGTTGGTAGTTGACGGACACATTCGCAAGACTGTCGAGCGTTGGCTACATCTGCCGCCCTGTACTTCGAACGGACTGCTGTACAGCAGTGGCCCGAACGGAGGTCTGGGCATTCCGAAGTTGGGCCGAATGGTGCCTGCGATACAACAAGCCCGGAGAGTTTGGAGATTGAGCCGATCGGCGGACTCAATCATACGAGGAATATCATTTTCGACGCGGGACTTTGAAAAACTTTGGCTGAGCGCAGGAGGTTCGCAGGAGAACATGCCGGAATGGGTGTATCCTGCCAGAGTCGGAGACGGGACTGAACCCAGCGCCGAGACGCCAGGAGAGAGGAGGCCAGTTCCGTGTAACTGGCGGCAGGAGGAATTCGACAAGTGGACAGGTCTGGCAGCTAGGGATGGGTACCGAATTCGGTACTTTTGAGGTACCGAACCGAAACACGTCGGTACTACCGAGTATCAAATCAAGTGAGATACCAAAAAAAAAATTACCTTTTTTCTTTTTTTACTTTTTTACTTTTTTTTAACTTTTTTTCTTCATGTCAACGTTCACACGCACAATATATGCTTACCTAGGATTTGACTTGATTCAACAACAAAGCAGTCGGAGCAATGACAAGCCGAAAACTGTCGAAATTGTAGTTATTTGAAGTTTGGATTTATTTTTACGACTGAGGTAGGTAAATTAAATTTCTTGAGACTAAAGTACCGAAAAAAGGTACCGTTGGGTACCGGTATCGATTCACAGGTACCGGTATCTGTTCAAATGTGAAAGGTACTCATCCCTACTGGCAGCGCAGGGGCTGGGAATTCAGATGTTCGAGGCTGATAGTAGTATAAGCAAGGTAGATTCCTGAGTATGCATAATAGTAAACAACAGTACGGCGCTTAGGGTTTTTAAATTTTTATTTTTTATTTGACACTGTATTAAGTGACTGCCCTCCCTCCCTCCCTCTCTCTCTCTCCCTCCCTCCTCCCTCCCCCCACTGCAGCGGTTATCCGTGTACACTTGATCAAAGTGATGGAGCAGATGCAGCAGCGGAAAGGCGAGTTCAGGGTCCTTAAAGCATGTCTTCAAATTGCTCAAAGTAGTTATATCACAAAGGGCCCAGCACCACCAACAGCACCAGCACAACTGGGACCAGCAGCACCAGCACCACTATACGGTACGGCTCAATACACACAAGTGTTAAGGGGATGCAGACCAGAGAGACTTTCGTCTTGTTTACATCAGGGTCCCCCATTTTCAATTCATCAGGACATATATGACATACAGATAGACAGTACTGCTACATCTATACATTTATGACATACCAGATTTGCAAATACAGTACTGTTTGTGATACAAAAAAACAGTCCAGAAAAGAGTATATACATTTGACGTGAACGCATTAACTATATCTTAAATTATGGCTATGGCCATATTATGGCCGTCGCTTATCAAGGACTTGTTTGCAGTCAACATTGTCGAAACGGATTGTTTTTTAATCGGTTCATTTCCGTTTTTATACCATTTTGAAAAACGCTAGTTTTTTGAAAGTTCCAGAAAAAAATGCACGAACAGCTGTTTCCGCGTGCTACACGCGTACAGTACAGCTCAATACATACAATTGTTAAGGGGATGCAGACCAGAGTAGACGCATGGCCATAATTTAAGATATAGTTTATGCATTCGCAAATATGAGAGCTCTGTCATTGAAGTGGGTGGTGGCACGCAACAGCGTTCACCCTGATGTAAACAAAAAACAATCCGTTTCGACAATGTTGACCGCAAACAAGTCATTGATAAGCGACGGCCATATTAGACACATAGCCATAATTTAAGATATAGTTTATGCATTCGCAAATATGAGAGCTCTGGCACGCAACAGCGTTCACCCTGATGTAAACGAGACGAAAGTGAAAGTCTGTTCGCGCGTCACTCATAGCGAGGGTATAGCGGGCGTAGCGAGGGGCGTGTGCTAGCGTGCGGCAGCGGCCAATCAGCGCAAAACGGGAACCCGGAAACGCAACTTACAAGTTGTTGTGTACAACAGTCAGCAGGAAGAGCACAACTCTGGCAGCTAAGTAAGTAACATTGTTCGTGGAACAGTGTTGAACTTGAGTAAAAGAAGGTGAACATCTCCATAGACAAATAGAGCTGGCAGAGACCCTACAATGATGGATATAAGCTCCGGAAGGGAATACAATTGTATGTATTGAGCTGTACTTCACTGTACCCATTCTGCAATCTGTTAATAAAGTTTTCAATCAATCAATCAGAGAGATGAATACACATTTTATAATGTTGAATGTCTATTATCAATTCCACAGATCAACCCGCCGTGATGAAAATAACCCCATGTTGGCTTCATCCAGTGATCTGGGCTGGATGTTGCGGGAACTTGGAGCCACGGGACCACGATGAACTCAACATTACCATCACCATGCTCGGCATCAGAGCAAATCATGAGCAATTGTTCCCCCTCATCGATGTGAGAGGAAGATATGTTTATCCAGAGCACCTTTAGCCCCCCCCCCCCCCCCCCCCCCCTCTCCTCGGATCCACGATGCAGTCTGCTGAAAGCGCTGCTACTGGACGTAGCAAGGGGCCTGGAGGAGGAGGAGGAGGAGGAGGAGGAGGAGCTGATGGAGACAGAGGTGGGTTAAGGTTCCCACACTTTTTATCATTGTCTTTAACACTTTCAGTGCCCAGCAGGGGGCGCACATTTAGTGCTTGAATGCCCACCATCCACTTCAATGTTAGCGTTAATATTGCCTAATCTATGTTTTAAATTATGGCTATGTGTCTAATCTGCCCGTCGCTTATCAATGACTCATTTCCAGTCAACATTGTAGAAGCGGATTGTTTTTTTTATCGGTTCATTTCCGTTTTATAGCATTTTGAAAAGCCCTCGTTTTCAAGGGGGAAAAAAAGAATCCGTGATATAAAAACAGCACAGAACAATTCACTGTACTCTTACATACCCCCCCTCTCTATCTCTCTTACACTCTCTGCCTCTCTCTCACACACTCCATCTCTACATTCCCTCTCCTCTCCCTCTCTCCCCCTCTCTCCCCCTCTCTCCCCCTCTCTCCCCCTCCCTCCCTCCTCCAGGGGCGCTGCTAGGCCTGTTAAGTATTGCGGTCCCTCCCTCCCTCCCTCCTCTCCTCTCTCCTCTCCCTCCCTCCTCCAGATGAGGAAGCCATGCTCAGGGATGTCCTGGAAGCCTGTATCAGTTCCGCAACCGTTTCCATTTCAGGGGTAGGCCTGATTGGCCGCGACAGGCACGTGACCCGCCGCGGCCACGCCCCGCGGCAGCCCCAGGACGCGGCAACGCGAGGCTGCTGTGTTTCACCAACGCCGCAACACTGCAGCAGCAAATTTGCACGAGCGCAGGATTTCAGTGTATCATGCAATCATTTAACAGGCATACATTGTTGTATGAAATAAAATAGTATAGAGACATATGTACAGCGTTCGATGCAGAATAGAAGTAACTGAGTTACCATACAATATACAATACGCTATAGTGCAAAGCAGAAATGGGATGAGGTACAATTTAACAGTTGGCCTGGGTTGAAGGCTTTCGTCCTCTGGAGGATCCCATCTTTGAGGACCCGCATCGCTGCTTCAGCGTAATTGTTGGTTTCATTTCCCCGGGTGAGGAGACCGCGGCTGCCCCTGTAGCTTAGTGCCCAGCACTCCCTGCGACTGTACAGGCGCTCAATGTACCGCAGGTACTTTTCATACCTGCAATTGATCAAATAAGGAAACAAACACAGAAAATGCACATACATCGATGTAATGACAGCAGGCTCATGAAGAGGTAGACACATGAAGTATGCAAATGCAAGCCTCCTGACTTTCTTGCACCGAATTTGCAAGACTGCTGTGTGATTGTTGACGTTGAACAGTGATTAATATTATTAGAGATGACTGCCGACTGCAGCGTGGGTGGCGCGATATTATTATGACTGATGACTGCGATGTGAAAGGCGCCGCGAACTCCAGCCTCAAGTCCAACACAGCAGCCTCGCGTTGCCTGTCGCGGCCAATCAGGCCTACCCCGGAAACGGTTGCGGAACTGATACAGGCGTCCTGGAAGAGGTGACAAAGCCGCAGCGGCGTCTGGACAGAGCGGTCACCGTCCTGAATGGGGTGCAGACCGCTCTGAAACCTCTGACCACGATGAGGCGTGATGTGAAGAGATTCAGTCATTGAGCTGATGATGCTTTTATCCAAAGCGACTTACAAGTTGTCAGCAGGAAGAGTACAACTCTGGCAGCTAAGTAAGTAACATTGTTCGTCAAACAGTGTTGAACTTGAGTGCTACAGTGTAAAGACATATTAGCATAGTAGATAGTAGTATAAGCAAGGTAGCGTACTACGGTTGGTGTATTTAAAGTGTTTTTTATTTGACACTATTATTTGACACTGTATTAAGTGACTGCCCTCCCTCCTCCCCCCCCCCCCCCTGCAGATGAGCGTGCTGAGCGTGAAGAGCTGTTTCAACAACTGGAGGCTCTGGAAGCTGCAGAGGAATGTGAGGCAATCGGAGAGATGAATACACATTTTATAAAGTTGAATATCTATTATCAATTCCACAGATCAACCCGCCGTGATCAATATTACCCTTTTGGCTACATTCAGTGATCTGGGCTGGATGTTGTGGGAACTTGGAATGCCCCAATCGACTCATGATTATCATCACAAATCTCAGCATCACGGGCATCAGAGGATATCATGAGGAATTGTTCACCTTCAACCATGTGAGAGGACGTGTCGAGACGCACAAAATTAGGTTCTGCGTGGATGTGATGTTCAAGCGGAGGCTGCCAGATAAGGCTCTAAGGAAGCTATTGGAGACTGCTCGTCGCGACCTTGGGGCTCAACGACCTGCCAATGGTCAAGTTAATGTAAGAGTGTTTCACTTTCACACAACCCTTCAGCAGTTCTGAGGGAATACCTGAGAAATGTGCGGCTGCAGCTGCAGCAGCGGTGGGAGGTGGTCAAGGTCCTGGCCCGTGTGGAGAACGGTCTGCAACTGGACATCACAATGGGGTAATGGGGTCCTGGAGGAGGAGGAGCAGCAGGAGGAGGAGGAGGAGAAGCAGCAGAAGGAGGAGCAGGTAGATTCCTTAGTAGCAGAGTATGCATAATAGTAAACAACAGTACGACGGTTAGGATTTTTAAGGTGTTTTTTATTTGACACTGTATGAACAAGATCGACCGCCGCTTGAAGAAAATGGGCCGCAGCCTGCCAGATTTAGGCCTGAAGGCACTATTGGTGGCTGCAGTGCTCGTAAGACCCGTGCGATTCGACCTTTAAATGTTTTATGGGCCCATAATAGTGATTATTAATATTATTTAAGTTAAGTTTTGCCATAATCATGTCTTTTGCCCCCCTCCCTCCCCTGTAGATATTTGAGTGCGCTGCGGGACCAGCAGTGGGAGGTGGCGCACACGCTGCACACGCTGCAGGGAAGGCTGGTGGCTGGTCCGGTTCCACATCCGACCCTGGTTTTGTTTATGTAGATTATAGTGAGTGGGCCCGATCACAATTATCCTCCCCCTCCCTCCCTCCTCCTCTCCCCCTCCCTCCCTCCCTCCTCCAGATGAGGAAGCCATGCTCAGGGAAGTCCTGGAAGAGGTACGAAAGCAGCAGGGGCGTCTGGACAGAGCGGTCACCATCCTGGATGAGGTGCAGACCGCTCTGAAACCTCTGACCACGATGAGGCGTGATGTCCAGAGATTTTAAGGTATACAGTATGCCTTTTTTCAGTGGATATGTGAAAATGTTTGCTAAACATTATTTCTAGTGCGCCTCCCTTCGCTCAACCAATCAGTAGAAACGGGCGTCGGCCAATCGGAGAGCGTCTCCGAGAAATGCGTCCCTTTCTTTCTACACGCGGCGTCGCAGCGAGTTCTATTACAAGAAGTTTCAAGTTTCTGAACCAATCTTCAGCATGGCAGACCCCATGGATACATTAAGTATGAATGAATGAATGAATGAGAACTTTATTTAACAGATTGCAGAATGGGTACTAATCCTAGGTGTAGCGTAGCAAGCCAGGGGTTTTTGTAACCGCAGTCACTCTCGGCTATGCCGGCTCATATTAAGTACCAAGCGCTTCTTTTCCGTCATTGGTGTCACAGCGCATGCGCACCAGGCAGCCAACTCCTTGGGAGTTTCGCTGTTTGTATAACCTCCGCGAGCAACGCATCCAATAAACAAATAAATAAAATTTAACATGCTTTATATCCTCGCCATTACTATATATATGCCCGTCGTGGTTGTTAGCGTTAAGCTAGCTAAGGCTATGTGTCCACCAGGGACGTTTTCTGAGCATCGCGCCAGCCGCGGCTCCGCCCCTTCCTCCATTCCGCTTTTACCAGTCTCTCGTAAACTACGTCATTCCCCGCTAGAGTCATGGGAGATGTAGTAAATACAACAGTCCTGTGTGTCTCTTTATGCAGATCGGTATGCAGTTTTAAAGCACCTTGGCTTTGTTCTGGGCCCTATTCCCCGTACCTGGTTCAACTAAGTCGATCAAGAGTCCCATTATCCAGATTCAGTTAACGAGATGATTGAAGCCAGGCTATTCATGTTCCTCGAAGGCCGATTGACTCTCGTTAACTCAAACCAGACTTGACTACTCTGGATAATTGCGCGCGGCCGCGTCACCTTAAAAGGCATCAGAGGTCGATTGCAGAAATGCAGATGTTAGAGCGAAAATGGCAAAAGTGCGAGCACATTTCTTCAACCCTGCGGAGCAGGAAATGCTAATGCGAACATTCGTGGACTACAAACATATCATAATGTTAAAGTCAAACACTGCCACCGCTGCGAGGGCAAGGCAGAGTGCGTGGCAACACATTGCCGATAAGTTAAATGCGTAAGTGTTGGGCAAATGTATATTATTCATTATCACAACTTTCAGAATAAGTAGATACAAAAGCCCAAAGCGTATTCATATAATTGATATGGATTAATAGATACGTATATGAGGATATGTATTAGGTCAGACATTCAATACATTGAAGCAGTGAAATGAAATTGCGTGTGATCCTCTATTCTTACATTATTCATGAGTCCACCTTAATCATTTTCTACAATAATGATATGCTATGGTGTACTACCAACACTGTCATATAATTATGAGTGCTTTCAACCCCCATGTATAGAAACAACCCAGAGTCAAAAAGGACATGGGAGCAGGTCAAAACCAAGCACAAGAACATCATTCAGAATGGTGAGTGAATTAATACAATTTGTGCCATGGTATTGTATTGAACAGCTTGTCAATGTCGTATGATCCTTCATATTTCAGCAAACAAAAAGAGAGCCGACATGGCCAAGACGGGGGGGGACCGAAGACTCCAGACTTTACTCCTGCCGAGGAGCTGGCCCTCCAGCACAACAGGGGAAGACCCATTATGGAGGGCATAGCTGGGGGCAGCTCCTCCGGAGAGGTTGGGAGTAATCCTAGGAGCCCTCATCCCAAAGGTATAGGTGCACTTCATTCTATGAGTTTCTTTCATGATTATTCATTTAGTTAACCATTGTCACATTTTGCAGTGTCTGGACCTTCCATGACCGTTCCAACCGTCCCGGTTGGAGAGGAGACCACTGATGTAAGTTGATATTGCTGCATCATTGTGTAATGGTTCTATTTTAGCAATCAAAAAATCAATAATCAGAAGATCATTGAAAAATATCCCAAACCATTGCAATATTATCTACTGAATTATGTCTGTGTTTTTGGTAAATAATGTAATGTAAAAAGGGTATATAGCAATTATAAGCCTCTGCTTCAGCCTACACGTTGTCGGTCATTTTCTTTCTTTTATAAAAGGTTCTACTACTTTGCTTTGTAAAATACCGAAATAAAACCATCAATACATGTTCATTGTGTGTGTCTTTTAAAAAACCAAAGACAATTCTCCAAAGTTCCTAATAATTCCTAATTCACTAACAGACGGACAGTCCAGACGATGGCGAGGACACGTTGACTGCCTGTTCCGGCGATGTGGCAAAAACAAGTTGTGGAAACTAATACTCCTATCCAACTCACTCCCTGTGAGTGGTATTTGGACTAAATCAATGCATTCCTTTAGGCAGTTACTGAACCACGGCCGGAGCCTGCAGGCCCCTCTCACTCAGCCGGGGATGGGGAGGTGAGTTATCATTTAATACCCTCACATTGTGAGGGGAGGTCTGAGTTTAGTTGCCATCTGACCACCACACATTAATTTCCTTTTCTTTTAATTTAGAGTGTCCAGTCACTGTATAAACGGAAATTGAGGCTGGAGATCCTCTTTTTGGAGTCTGGCCTTGAGTTACGCAGGCTCAAGATCCGCAAACTCCACAAGCAACTAGTACATGGCTGACATCATACCTCAACGACCGCTCCTACCAAGTGTCATGGAGAGGGACTCTGTCGGCCACCCGCCCCCTCCGGACGGGTGTCCCCCAGGGCTCGGTCCTAGGACCCCTTCTCTTCTCCCTCTACACTAAATCACTGGGTAACATTATCACGTCTCATGGCTTCTCATATCATTGTTATGCCGATGATACTCAACTCTTCCTCTCCTTCCCTCCCTCAGATATCCACGTCTCTGAGCGGATCTCGGCCTGTCTGTCCGACATCTCCGCCTGGATGACGACCAACCACCTCAAACTGAACCTAAGCAAAACAGAATTGCTCCACCTGCCGGCCAAATCCTCCCCCCTGACCGACCTCTCCATCACAGTCGAGAATGCAGCTGTGACCGCGTCCCCGACCGCCAAGAACCTTGGTGTTGTCCTCGACGACCAGTTGAACTTCTCTGCTCACATCGCAGCGACAACCAGAACCTGCAGATTCCTCCTGAGCAACGTCAGAAGGATACGCCCCTTCCTGACAAAAGAAGCCACCCAACTCCTCATCCAATCAACAGTCATCTCCCGCCTCGACTACTGCAACGCACTGCTAGCTGGCCTCCCGGCCACTGCCACCAAGCCTCTTCAACTCATTCAAAACGCAGCGGCCCGCCTGATATCAAACCTACCGAAGTCGGCCCATGTCACCCCACTTCTTAGGGACCTGCACTGGCTCCCCATTGCTGCACGTATCCGCTTCAAGGCCCTCGACCTAGCATACCGTGCAGCAAAGGGAACCGCTCCCGCCTACCTCCGGTCAATGGTCTCTAACTACACACCCTCAAGACCCCTACGCTCTGCATCTTCTGGCCGCCTCAGACCTACTCCTATCCAAGCTCCCGGAGGGTCATCAAAGAGAAGCCGCCTATTCTCAGTCCTTGCCCCACAATGGTGGAATGAACTACCCATCCCAGTTAGGACAGCCGAATCCCGTCCAATCTTTCGCCGTCGACTAAAGACTCACTTCTTCAACCATTATCTGAAATGATAAAAAAAAAAAAAAAAAAAAACCTTACTGTCATGCACTTGTCCTAATAAACTAACCTACACTGTAACACGCAACACTTGATGAACATTGTTACTCAGCTGATAGAGTTGTACCCTTCTTGCTGTCTTGTCGTACAGAACTTGTAAGTCGCTTTGGATAAAAGCGTCAGCTAAATGACTAAATGTAAATGTAAATGTACATTGGTGATGAGGCAGGTGGAGTCACAGATCATCTAAGATGAATTGCGGTCAAGTCATGGGTATTGTACAGTACCATACAGCAGGCAATTGCAAGGTCCATGATGACCCCTATGTTAAAATAAATATGATTGTTTTTATAGCAATGTAATTTGAGGGGAATTGTCATAAGTAGGCCTACCTGCACATTAATGCTGTGAAAGCCTTTTCGATTCACAAAATCACCCTCGTTTGGGCCAGAGGGTGCTTTGAGTTTGATGTGCGTGCAGTCCACTGCGCCAATGACATTTGGAAACTGCATAATAATAATAATGAGCTCCGTAAGGAATAGTGATATATAAATGCACTTTAATTAAATGGTGGAATATTGAATAACTTGATTACCCGCAATTCCATAGAAGCCCTCTTTGATTACATTCACTTGGACACGGCCAGGGAATGTAATGTAGTCATCCATGAACTTCTTCAAGGCCAAATATACTTTGCGAACAGCACGGCATGCAGCGGCTTTGCTGATGTTCTCCGCATCGCCTACGGTGTACAGAAAGGTACCACTGGCAAAGAAACGCAAGGCAATGCAGACGGTCTGGGTGACACTCAACGCTCTGCTGCGGCGTGTTTGATTAACAAGGTATGGCCCGAGAAGGTCTTGGAGGTAAATGATTCCTTGTCTGCTAAATCTATAGCGCTCGTACAGGAACTCATTAGTATGAGCTAACGGATCTTGGCGATCCCTAAGCACTCTCTATGAAATGCTAATCGGACTATGATTGCTTCTTCGTCAATCGGATCTCTGAGGAAGGGACATGCCATTATTTGCGAAGGTGTGGCCACGATCCACGCATAACGTTTCAATTTATGCTTGAATGAAACAAAATCCAGGCGCTCCGTTAAACATCCACAGCGGAGAATATGAAAGGAATCGGAGCCAAACGAGCGATAGGTTTCAATCATTAAAAATATCCCCGCGGGATTCACATTTGCAATGCTGCGCGTTGTTAAAATAACCACATAATGTGTACATCGCACCTAGCGAGCGCCACGGTATATATAACGTGCATTATTTAGGACAAAGTGAATTTAGTATCAGCATTTTGTGTCTTTTACATTTCAAAAGCCCCCTCTGGAAGAATGAAGCACAAAAACATAATTCAGAATGGTATAATGCAGATCTAGACTGTGAGAATCATTTCAGGAAGCGAGCTGGCATTTCTTTGCGGGGGCGTGGACATGGTTCATCCAGCTAACTGAACTTAACCCTGCTCTCGACCAGGCTCAAACTTTTTGATCTGTTGTCATGGTGATTTAGACAATCGAGCGTCGGGGAACAGAAAGGTCCGGCTTAAGTCAGGCTATGCTGGAAATGATCCGGCTAACTCAGTTAGCCAGGTACGGGGAACGGGGCCCTGAATGCACTTTGTTGTAGTTATCCTACAGAGAAAAGAAAATGCACTTGACTTTAATGCACATTTTGTTGTATGCAAAGAGAAAATGTTTAAATTGTACAATCTTTCGGCAGTCAGTCTGGAATTAATGTATGCATTCAAAAGTAGTGCTGAATAAATGTTTTATGGGCCCATAATAGTGATTATTAATATTATTTAAGTTAAGTTTTGCCATAATCATGTCTTTTGGAGGTGGAGGTGAGGTGGATGGTCCTGTACCTCGCCCTCTCTGGCCCCGTCTTGGAGGTGGAGGTGAGGTGGATGGTCCTGTACCTCGCCCTCTCTGGCCCTGTCTTGGAGGTGGAGGTGAGGTGGATGGTCCTGTACCTCGCCCTCTCTGGCCCCGTCTTGGAGGTGGAGGTGAGGTGGATGGTCCTGTACCTCGCCCTCTCTGGCCCCGTCTTGGAGGTGGAGGTGAGGTGGATGGTCCTGTACCTCGCCCTCTCTGGCCCCGTCTTGGAGGTGGAGGTGAGGTGGATGGTCCTGTACCTCGCCCTCTCTGGCCCCGTCTTGGAGGTGGAGGTGAGGTGGATGGTCCTGTACCTCTCCCTCTCTGGCCCCGTCCTGGAGGTGGAGGTGAGGTGGATGGTCCTGTACCTCGCCCTCTCTGGCCCCGTCTTGGAGGTGGAGGTGAGGTGGATGGTCCTGTACCTCGCCCTCTCTGGCCCCGTCTTGGAGGTGAGGTGAGGTGGATGGTCCTGTACCTCGCCCTCTCTGGCCCCGTCTTGGAGGTGGAGGTGAGGTGGATGGTCCTGTACCTCGCCCTCTCTGGCCCCGTCTTGGAGGTGGAGGTGAGGTGGATGGTCCTGTACCTCGCCCTCTCTGGCCCCGTCTTGGAGGTGAGGTGGATGGTCCTGTACCTCGCCCTCTCTGGCCCCGTCTTGGAGGTGGAGGTGAGGTGGATGGTCCTGCACGACATGGAGCAAGAAATGGAAAAAAAGGTCAATAAGAATCCAAAACTAGACGATACAAAATATTAGAAACAAGTCAATCAATCAATAGAATGAAGTCAAAATCATATACCCGGTAAGTCAAAATGATATATACAAAGCACATAATTATTTGAGTATGTATAGAATATTTTATTTGATTTTATTAGGAAAATTACAAGTATGATACATAACATTGAAGTATCACAACACTGTACTCCAGTCCAGAGGATTGCACTTAAAAGCATTCACCGTTCACCTCCACTATCTGTTCTCTCCCCTCCACGTAGGATTGCATCCAGCTCACTGATAACTATCAAAACCAATTGCTTTTAGCTTGTCAATCAGAATGGTGTGATTGACAGTGTCGAAGGCCTTTTGTAGGTCCAGCATGACCATGCCGCAGTATTTGCCCGCGTCCACCGCTTGTTTGATGTGGTTGTTCATATAGAGAAGGCATGTGTCAGTGGAGTGTAGGGGTGTAACGGTACACAGAAGCCACGGTTCAGTACGTACCTCGGTATTGGGGTCACTGAAAAATAGATTATCCATGACCTGGTCAGCGCTAACGTCACACACACACACTAGGGTTGCACGGTATACCGGTATTAGTATAGTACCGCGGTACTAGAGTGTTCAAAATGATACTATACTGCGTTTGGGGAAAAACTGTACTTTTTTAAAAATGTTTTATTCATTTATGCATGCGAATGCCTTCCTATTGGAGCACAGCGCTGCTGTCAGTGGTGACGTTGCGCTAGTTTACCGGAAGCAACCTTCTGGAATGAAGAACAACAAACTAGTTGAGACGGGAGCTGGCATGGCTTGTCCGGCGAGTTATAAAAGGTTATAGCCCTGCAAAGAAGGTGAACATCTCCATAGACAAATAGAGCCGGCAGAGACCCTACAATGATGGATACAAGCTCCGGCAGAGAATACAATTGTATGTATTGAGCTGTACTTTACTGTACCCATTCTGCAATCTGTTAATAAAGTTTTCAATCAATCAATCAGAGAAATGAATACACATTTTATAAAGTTGAATATCTATTATCAATTCCACAGATCAACCCGCCGTGATGTAAGCCACCCCATTTTGGCTTCATTTGATGATCTGGGGTGGATGTTGCGGGAGCTTCAGATGCCACGGGACCTCATCACTACCATCGCCAATCTCGGCATCACACCCACCGGAGGATTCATCACACCCATCAGAGGACGATATCATGAGGAATTGTTCACCCTCATCGATATGTTTATCCAGAGCACCTTTAGTACCGTGAGTCAATATATTCTTAGTACAGTGGTGGTGCTAGTGTGTCCGCCGGATCCACGGTGCAGTGATGATTGAAATCATGGCAGAAGAGGCGGACAGAAGAGGGGCAGAGGTGTGTGTGTGTGTGTGTGTGCGCGCGTACACAGGATAGAAGCTGCTAGATTAAGAGGAGGAGGAGGAGGAGGACCAGCACCACCACCAGGAGGAGGAGCAGCAGCACCACCAGCAGCAGCAGGAGGAGGAGGACCAGCACCACCACCACCAGGAGGAGGAGGAGGAGGAGGAGGAGCAGCACCACCACCAGGAGGAGGAGGAGCAGCAGCAGCACCACCAGGAGGAGGAGGAGGAGGAGGAGGAGGAGGAGCAGAAAGATGTGTTTATCCAGAGCACCTTTAGTAGCAGCAGGAGGAGGAGGAGGAGGAGGAGCAGAAAGATGTGTTTATCCAGAGCACCTTTAGTACCAGCAGGAGGAGGAGGAGGAGGAGGAGGAGCAGAAAGATGTTTATCCAGAGCACCTTTAGTACCAGCAGGAGGAGGAGGAGGAGGAGGAGGAGGAGCAAGATATGTTTATCCAGAGCACCTTTAGTACCAGCAGGAGGAGGAGGAGGAGGAGCAGAAAGATGTGTTTATCCAGAGCACATTTAGTACCAGCAGGAGGAGGAGGAGGAGGAGGAGGAGCAGAAAGATGTGTTTATCCAGAGCACCTTTAGTACCAGCAGGAGGAGGAGGAGGAGCAGCAAGATATGTTTATCCAGAGCACCTTTAGTACCAGCAGGAGGAGGAGGAGGAGGAGGAGGAGGAGGAGCAGAAAGATGTGTTTATCCAGAGCACCTTTAGTACCAGCAGGAGGAGGAGGAGGAGGAGGAGGAGGAGCAGAAAGATGTGTTTATCCAGAGCACCTTTAGTACCAGGAGGAGGAGGAGGAGGAGGAGGAGGAGGAGCAGCAAGATATGTTTATCCAGAGCACCTTTAGTACCAGCAGGAGGAGGAGGAGGAGGAGGAGGAGGAGGAGGAGCAGCAGCAAGATATGTTTATCCGGAGCACCTTTAGTAGCAGCAGCACCACCACCACCAGCAGCAGCAGCACCAGGCCTCGTCTACTACGCGGTAAGTTCTGCACCTCACCCAGCGGCTTTAGCCGTTTGTCCAGAAAAAAACATCCTTATGTCAAGTTAACTTGTTTGGTTTTATCATCTGTTCAAGTTCAACGGGTAGCTAGCTAACTTATATCCATAGCAGAAAAATGTCAACTCACTGCACTGCAAGCTAGCTAAGCTAACGTTGCCATCGTGCAGCCGAGAAAATCGTTCCATGACACGTGGCTTACTGTCCTAGCATGTTAGACGTCTGTCCGTCTGTCTGTCTGTCTGTCTGTCTGTCTGTCTGTCTGTCTGTCTGTCTGTTGCTCGCTCGCTCATTGTACCTAAAGCATTCAGTATTTTTTCAATGCTATTAAAATCTTTAGTACCAGCAGGAGGAGGAGGAGGAGGAGGAGGAGGAGGAGGAGCAAGATATGTTTATCCAGAGCACCTTTAGTACCAGCAGGAGGAGGAGGAGGAGGAGCAGAAAGATGTGTTTATCCAGAGCACATTTAGTACCAGCAGGAGGAGGAGGAGGAGGAGGAGGAGCAGAAAGATGTGTTTATCCAGAGCACCTTTAGTACCAGCAGGAGGAGGAGGAGGAGCAGCAAGATATGTTTATCCAGAGCACCTTTAGTACCAGCAGGAGGAGGAGGAGGAGGAGGAGGAGGAGGAGCAGAAAGATGTGTTTATCCAGAGCACCTTTAGTACCAGCAGGAGGAGGAGGAGGAGGAGGAGGAGGAGCAGAAAGATGTGTTTATCCAGAGCACCTTTAGTACCAGGAGGAGGAGGAGGAGGAGGAGGAGGAGGAGCAGCAAGATATGTTTATCCAGAGCACCTTTAGTACCAGCAGGAGGAGGAGGAGGAGGAGGAGGAGGAGGAGGAGCAGCAGCAAGATATGTTTATCCGGAGCACCTTTAGTAGCAGCAGCACCACCACCACCAGCAGCAGCAGCACCAGGCCTCGTCTACTACGCGGTAAGTTCTGCACCTCACCCAGCGGCTTTAGCCGTTTGTCCAGAAAAAAACATCCTTATGTCAAGTTAACTTGTTTGGTTTTATCATCTGTTCAAGTTCAACGGGTAGCTAGCTAACTTATATCCATAGCAGAAAAATGTCAACTCACTGCACTGCAAGCTAGCTAAGCTAACGTTGCCATCGTGCAGCCGAGAAAATCGTTCCATGACACGTGGCTTACTGTCCTAGCATGTTAGACGTCTGTCCGTCTGTCTGTCTGTCTGTCTGTCTGTCTGTCTGTCTGTCTGTCTGTCTGTTGCTCGCTCGCTCATTGTACCTAAAGCATTCAGTATTTTTTCAATGCTATTAAAATCTTGAATCTTGACTACCGGTATTTAACCCCGGTCTTCTGCGTGACAGGCGGGGACACTCGCCACTATACTAACGAGGACGCCCAGGTGCCACCGAGAGGAGGAGGAGGAGGAGGAGGAGGAATGGCATGGAGCAGGTATTAAGCATGGATTATATTATTATTATACCCGATAACATCGCATGTTTTAATCCTACTTCCCTGGTTTCTGGCTTTGGGAGAAGAGGCTCACGTTCACAAATGTTGATGAAACCTTCCTAGACCATGGAAAGAACATAAATTGGAATTCTTGATTTTGGTGGTGTTCCCTTTTTAACACTTTCCGTGCCGGAGCTCGGTGCCCCGGAACCTCCTTGCGTGCCGCCCTTAACACTTTCAGAGCCCAAGCTTAATCTTGATTTACCGCTTGAATGCCCACCATCCACTTCAATGTTAGCGTTAATAACGCCTAATCTATGTTTTAAATTATGGCAAGCCCTCGTTTTCAAGGAAAATATAAATATTCCATGATAATCGCCCTTTTCTGGAATATTCTAGAATACACAAACGTTGTCATTTTTCGGCCTATTTATGAATCGTTTTCAAATAAACGCTAGATTATCGATAGTATATGTGTACGTATGCACGCTATATAGGCGATCTGAAAAATCGATTCTCTGATTTCCTCAAAGCGATCGCCCACACACACACACGGGGCGAACGCTGAGATCTCAGCGAATACAACTCTGATTATCCCAAGACTTGTAAAATAGATTCCTTACCTCAGATCAGATGTTCTCCAAAAAGATCATTCCAATTCCTGATCGCCATTCCAAAAATCGATTGCTTTTATTGATCCAACGCTACATACTGTACATATGTATTCCACGCTGTTCTGAGGCTCCACAATAAATCCGATCGGCTCGGGTTACATGCCTGAGAAGTAAAATGTGGATTCCGGATTTATTTTTTCTCATCCATTTTCATTGAGTCCATTCCAAAAGGGTGCATTACCATCTGGGAGACGATAGGGGGCGGTTTTTTCACATCTGAGCTCCTACAGGGGCTGCATACCAACGGGAGACTCGGTTGATGAAATATGAATTCAGTTTGCTAATAAAAAAATTCAACGATAATTGTCGTGGGCATATTTCATCAATCGAGCCTTAGGTTAGTGTTGCAGACTCTCCGAGCTCAATTGAGAATATACCGCCCCCTATCGTCTCTCCCTGTGTAACTGCACCCCATTACTTTAGACTGATGGGGGGGGGGGGTGGCCAGTTTCCTCATTTTACTATTCCCGTCAAGCCAACTGAAGAATCCATTGTGATCGCCGGCCCGGAAAACGCATGGATTATGTATTTACAGTATGCAACGCTGAATTAATAAACGCGATCGATATTTGGAATCGCGATCAGGAATTGGAATAATCTTTTTGGATCACATCTGATCTGAGGTAAGGAATCTATTTTACCAGTCTTGGGATAATCGGAGCTTTTTTCACAGATATATCAGCGTTTGCCCTATGCGTGTGTGTGGCTGTGAGTGTGTGGCTGTGATCACTGATCAGGAAATGAGAGAATCGATATTTCAGCCCGCTTCTATAGCGTGCATAAGTACACGTACTATCGATAATGTTACAAAGGGTCAGATTAAACCGAATATATATATTTATTACTTGAGATATATTGTATAGTATTTGTATATCGTCTGATATCCCTTGTATATTCTTTGTACATATACACAGAATATCCCTTTACCTAGTACAGGCCAGACCATAATATTCGTTCTCCTATTGGACAGCGATCCCCTAGGCGCCACGGCCATACCCCCCAATGTCTAGTTCAAAGTCACCGCTAGGACATGTCTGGACATGCCCGGTTCTGCGCAAGAATACGAGACAGAAATAAGGCTGGTACTAGATTGTTCACCTTACGTATAAATACGGCGCAGGTGAATACAGCAGTATGTTACCCAATAAGTTGAAGCCTTCACCACGATACAACGTGCTGTGAAGTGGGCCCGTTTTGCCCCGAAATAGAGCCTTGAGACCGCGTGCGAATTGATAGCTGAAGTGTCAGAGTTTAACGCTGGATCGTCGAGTTCGACCTATTCTATTATTAAGTAATAGTCTATTATGTATAGTGTATCGTGCGGCTACCGTTCTACAGTGACCAGCATTACCAACGTTTCATCGTACCGAGCTAGTGTGCTTATCCAGGCTGGGCGGCTTAACCTGGTGCCGTCATCCGAGGAGCCCTAGACGAGAACCGTGTGGATATGTACACTGGATAACCTACCCGACGACTACAGAGCCCTTTTCGGCTGGATTATATTTGCTTTGGTCCTGTAGCTGTTGGAGCGGAGAATCGTCTACACCCACTGTTGTGTGGGATTTACCCTGTGAGGAGCACCGTCGAGCCCGCCTCTAGTACTCTGAGGCTGGCTAGCTTTCCTCCATGCGGCACTGCATACCGGAGAATAGCTGTTGTTCGTCTACGGATCAAGGGATTATTGCACTGTCTCCTGTACCTGGAGTCTCCTTATTCCTCGTTGACCCAGACTTTCTGCTACCGACAAATCCTCTCCCCTGCTGGCTTACGACCGGAGGGACCCCTTTAGTATCTCCAGCTGATCTACTAGTGTACCATATATAATTCTTATGATACAGGTGGTATTAATTATCTCCTGCGTAATATGCTCATGGACTTACGCTCTTGACCCATTCATGCTCATTCTTTGCCTTACAAGCGCAACTCTCAATCTTGATAAGTAATGTAAGATAATCTTCGTGCTGCTAATAAATATTCTTCTAAACAGTATTTCTTGTGAAGCCGTGTTATTGTGGGTGTGTTCATCTCATGTATGGCCAGTAGTAATGTACATAACTCAGTAGTGGTTTAATGATACCATACTTATTCAATACAGTCAGGGAATTGTACCCCTCAGTTACAATTGGTCCTTCGAGCCGGAGGGTAATTAGCGTAATATTAATATAATATTAATATTAACATGGCCAATGATGAACAAACGGTTCTCCTAAGCTAGATCGCCCGGAGCGCAGACAGCAGCCACCTCGTTACCTAGAGGACTACGCTGCCAGTCTACTAATTAGCTTTATACAGACGTTAAACGTAGAAAAAGCGGATAGTAAAAGTGTGTCAAATCCTACCGACCAGGCGACCCCGCCAGTAGAGACCCTAGTGGGTTCTAACGTAACTGACCAAGCTCACGGGGGGGACCAGGAGGGACCTGACATGACTTTACCCCCCGCCAACGTCAACGAGGTAGTCCCCGGAGAGCTCCAGGATAAAGAAAGCCCTCCAGGGACGGAACCCGACCCACCACCAGAAGAGACGCGCACCCAGGAGATGGACCTCCTCGGAGCGCGACAGGAGAACGGATCTCCAACGAGCACTGCCAGAAGCCGATCACCTCCATCAGTGTCTTCCCCCAGCGAGGCGGACAAGATGCTAGCGCAGGCATTTATCGCCACCCTGGCAGCCTCCACCGAACGCGATCGACTCCAAGCACAGACGCTTAGCGAGCGCGAACACTCTACCATGGAAAGAGACCGCCTGCAGGCTCAACAACTAAGTGAGCGCGAACAATCTGCAGACCAAAGAGAACGCTTCCACGCGCAACTCCAAGCGCAAGCCCTTAGTGAACGCGAACACTCTGCGATCGAGTGAGAGCGCTTCCAGGCGCAGCAAAGGAGTGACGACGACCGCATACGCCTGGAGACCAGACGCCTCCAGACGGAGGAGAATATGGAAAGAGACCGCGCCGAAGCCCAGCGCGCCGCCGCCAATGCACAGCGCGACGCAGCCCAAGCCCAGCGCGAAGCAGAGCGCGACCTCGCTCACATCAAGCGCGAAGCCGAGCGCGACCGATTACAAGCGCAGATAATGGAGCAACTGATTGCCAGGGCAACCCCCCCTCCCTCCGCACGGAGCTCCAGGGCCTCGTCAAGACAAGGGTCTAGGGCAGCGGTTCTCAACAGGGGTGCCTAGGCACACTAGGGTGCCTCAGAGAGCTGCCAGGGGTGCCTTGAGATTTATATAAAAAAAAAAAAATGATATGATTAAAGAAAATGATCACTAAAGTGCTATATGTTGCAGCTGCACTATTTTCCATGAAAATACCACATTGACCATTTCCCCCCCCCCCTCTCCTCCAGTTCACGCTGATGTACGAAAGAGTCATGCAATGATCTACCCAGGTCAAAACATACTTCCTGGGTAGAAGAGGCAGTGTCTGGAGGATGGGACCCCTGCCGTTCCTGCAATTCCTGGACCCCCCTCCCAATATTGAAAGAGTTTTTATGTCTCCTGTTTAGGGACTACGGGTGTAAATGAGCTCTTCTTCTTTATCAAATCAAATCAAATACATTTCAAATGAAAAGTTTTCAATCAATCAATCAGAGATGAATACACCGTCACTGACTTTGCGGGCAGTGCGCATACTGTACATACACACACACTCATTGTCTGTCTTTCCATATACCATAACCGTATAATGTAATGTGGTGCGTTTCATGTGGCCAGCGCACATGGGAACGCACACACGCCATATGCCGCGGAGCAACACACACACACACCAAACATTCCCTCTTGTCAGCTTTCGTAGGATGTCCGAATGCGCACAATCATTTCATTCCGTTTCCGTTGTTATAGCAGAATGACGTTCATACAGCAAGACATTCATTCATCACATCACATTTATTTACTCACAGTCATGATGCATTCGCTTCGCTCTGCACTCCTAGGTTGACGTGTTGGCCAAGCAGAAGCACACATATCCGCCAGGTTAAATGGGAGGGGTTGACGCAAGGTAATCGTCACGTGAGCGATATGATTGTATTGTACTGTTTACTTGGTTATCTGTAATTTAAAGTTATGTGATATAGTGGAGGATATATATTTTGTGTAGGAATTGGTTTAATGTGTTAAAAAGAATAATAATATGTACATCCTGTTTAAAGCCTAGTGGGAGGGGCTATTGGATACAAGAGAGCTGCTTTGGCCCAGGGACGTCAGTCTTGAATGGACTGAGTTACAGTGAAGGTAACCAGGATCCCTAGTACAACGTGTTGGTATTGCTTGTAGTAGAAGTAGTCGTGTATATTGTGTATTTAGACTTTGTGTAGTGTTAAGTATTAAGTATATTTTGTTTTGTTTATTTGTTTTCTTTTTTTCCACTTTTGTTAGATATAGTAAGTATAGGGTATTTTGGTTTACGTTACTTTCACTTTTCACATGTTTTGTAAAACTATATCACCTCTGCACTTTTGGGAGGCGGGAAATAAACACCCACCAACGAGATCTTTCGACTACGCCTGTTTATGAGAGAATCAAAGGAGTTCGGGAGAGGACCCCGTCACAATAAAGTTGAATATATATTATCAATTCCACAGAGCGGATGTGAACGGGCAGGTTTCAGTCAGTGGAGACGTGTGGCAGATGTTCGACACACTTAGAATGCCAGTCTCATCCGAGAGGGCCCATACCATACTGGATCAATTTCCACATCTCATGTATCCCGACCACAGGATCGACTTCCGGGAGGTGAGAGGAAAACATGTTTATCCACAGCACTTTTAGTACCATGAGTGTCAATATATTCTTATTAGTACAGTGGTGGACGGTGCTAGTGTGTAAATCAGGTAATAACCCTAACCCCCCCCCCTCTCCTCCAGTTCATGATGCTTTACGAAGCAGTGAAGAGACTGTGGCATCCAGTTGTACGTCGAACCCGGGACGGCCGTGCACCACCCTGACAATCATTATTTAATAAAACACAGAAAAGGATCACCAAGTTACTCTGGATAAAGAACCCCTTTACAGACAACATTGAGACAAAGCTTCCTGACACATCTCAATCCAAACTCTTGGAAGAACTCATTGAAATCTCATCTGATACCACCTGGAGAGCTAGTTTCAGAGTGTGGTGCTGAGTACCAAGTATCTCATGATGCAGCAGTTAAGGTGTTGATACCATTCAGCACCACATATCTGTGTGAAGCTGGCTTTTCATCCATGACAGCTCTGAAAACAAAATATAGGGCCAAGTTGAGCCTTGAGGATGACATGCGTGTTGCTTTGTCAAAGATCTCCCCACGTATTGACCGTATTATTAGCCAGCAGCAGCAGACCTCGCATTGAGCTAGAAATGTCCACTGAGTGAACGAGTGCTTATCTTCTGTATTTATTTATATTTTTTGAGAAATGGTAACTTGGTGATCCTTTTCTGTATTTAAAAGAAATACGTGATTTTCTGTTTTTGAGAAATGGTCACAGTTATCCAAATATGCAATTTTAATGGAAAACAGTGCAGCTGTAACAGATACCAAAATCAAATGCTATTTGATTTACTACAAGCAGTGTAATGTCAACAGTACTAAGCCATTTAGACCTGAAACGCCATTTAGACCTCATTTTGAAAGCAAGCACTTTTGTCATCATTGTAGCAAAAAAGACAGGACCGGAAAAGTCTTTATCGTATATAGGGGTGCACTGGAATATTTTATTGGACACGGGTGCCTTGGCAGCAGAAAGGTTGAGAACCCCTGGTCTAGGGCACCCTCCCCTACCCGATCAAGCGACCCGGAGCCCGGCCAACAGAAAGAGCCTATACACCTCTCCGAACCCCCTCCCCGACCGGTCCATGCGAGACCCAGCAACAGGGAAGAACCGGCCTACGCCGCAGAGAGACTAAATAGACGATTACAGGATCTAGAAGACCTGGCAGAGGAAGAAGAAGAGGGAGAGGAGGAAAGTCAAGCCCAACAGCAGCATTGTACTCCACAGGACCAGGAGGTCCAGTACAGCCCAGAACCAGCCCACAACAAGAACCACAGTACCCCCTCGACGAAAGAGAAGTGGAAGATTGCATGCCCGTACTGCGAAAAGGAACACTGGCTGTCACACTGTGACACGTTCAAGAAGATGATCGCCGACGAGGTGAGTCGATGGATAAAGTCCAACCGCCGCTGTTACCGCTGTGCGCGCAGTCACATGGCAGCCGAGTGCCGCTTAAAGAAGAGGTGTAGTCGGTGTGACGGAGCCCACTTGGACGTTTTACATGACAGTAACAGAAGAACGCCCGCACCCTCAAGCAGCACAAAGGCAAGTGTTATGTACATTGACCCCGCCAGCAGCGGGGGCGCCCGGGTGCTCTTGAAGGTGGTCCGCGTAACATTGAGTTACGAGGACAAGGTCATGGACACCTACGCCGTCCTTGACGACGGGTCAGAGAAGACCCTTCTCCTCGCGTCCGCTGCGGCCCAGCTGGGGCTGCGGGGGAGCGAAGAAACGATGACGATTCGGACTATAAGAAGAGACCTGAAGACGATCAAGGGCGAGAACGTCTCCTTCACTATCGCAGCAAGCGGGCAGCCAGAGAGACGGTATAGGATCACTAACGCTTTCACCAGCCAAGACATAGGCCTGTCGCAGTACACCTACCCCATCGCCAAGCTGATGGACAAATACGTGCACCTGCGTCAACTACCTATACCGCTCATAGACGGTGCCACCCCGACCCTGCTGATGGGATCCGACCATGCACACCTCATCGTCCCGATGGACCAAGTCCACACTGGGCCCAGAGGCTGTCCAGCAGCAGTCGAGACCCGCCTAGGATGGACGCTACAAGGCCCCCTCTCCAGGTCTCCCAACCGAACAGCAGCCACTCGCTGCCTCCACTCCAGAGTGACAAAAGAAGACACCGCCCTCTTACAGCACGTCGAGAGGCTACGGACACTAGAGACAATGCCCTTTAAGAACGAAAAGAAACGCATTCGTTCCAAGGAAGACATTTATGCCATAGCCCTCCTCGAGCAGGGGACAAAGAGAGTCAAAGTCAACGGAGTGATGAGATACGCAACTCCACTCCTGAGGCGAGAGGGTATGCCTACCTTCCACGCCCCAAAAGAAGCGACGGAGCGGTATCTTTCGAACACAGAGCGGCGCCTAGCCAGAGACCCCGCTCAAGCTACTGTGTACCGCGCTGAGATTGACAAGCTAATCACAGCGGGACACATAAAGAGAATTGACATTAAAGAGGCCGATCAGACGACCGAATCATGGTACGTGCCGCACCACAAAGTCCACCACAACGGCAAGGATCGTATTGTGTTTAACTGCAGCTACCAGATCGGATCACAAAATCTGAATAAAGAGCTCTTGCCCGGCCCAACACTCGGCCCCTCTCTACTAGGCGTGTTGCTACGTTTCCGCCAGAACAAGGTGGCCATCAGCGGCGACATCAAAGGGATGTTCCTGCAGGTGCGACTAGTGGAAGAGGACAAGCCCCTGCTGCGGTTCTTATGGAGAGAGGATCGGGGATGAGCAACCATCCATCTATCAATGGGAAGTCCTCCCTTTCGGAACCACATGCAGCCCATGCTGTGCTACGTTCGCACTGCAAAAACACGTCGCAGAGGACCCAGCAGCTGATGAAGAAGTCCGACAAAGTGTAGGAAATAGTTTCTACTGTCTGCAAAGCGTCTCGACGCCAGAAGAAGCCGAGGCCCTCCTACTCAAGCTCCGCGCCTCCCTGATCAAAGGCGGCTTTGATCTCCGGCAGTGGGCCAGCAGCGATTTGCGCAGCCTCTCCCCAGAGGACAAGGCAGCAAGCAGCGAGACCTGGATGGCGACCATCCCAGGAGAAGCCCAAGAAATGACATTAGGACTAGTCTGGCGCTTCAAAACAGACTCGCTCCATTATAGACGCACACCCCTGACCAAGGAGCAGGGAAGGTCGACTTCACTACCGACCACAAGACGGAGTGTATACAGAACACTCGCCAGACAATATGACCCGTTGGGATGTATTCTACCTTACACCACCAGGGCAAAGATGATTGTACGAGCGCTATGGGACAAGGACCAGGGCTGGGACGATCCCATACCCGAACACCTTGCCTCCACATGGAGAGAGTGGGAGACAGAACTCAGCTCGCTCCCAGGTGTCAACATACGCCGCAGCTACTTCCCACCCACAGTGAGGCCGGAGACGTGTCGGATGGACCTGCACGTCTTCAGCGACGCCTCCGAAGTAGCCTACGGTTCGGTGGCCTACTTGCGGGCCCGAGAGGAGGGAGGAGAAATACATACTGCCTTCATCCTGGCTCGCTCAAGAATAGCCCCCCGCAAGCAACAATCTATCCCGCGTCTAGAGCTCTGCGCAGCCCTAGTAGGAGCGCAACTCGCCACGTTAATCCAACGTGAACTCACCATCCCGGTGCAAAGAACAATCCTGTGGTCAGACTCCATGACCGTACTCGCATGGATCCAGTCCGATTCGTGTAGATACAAGGTCTTCGTGGGAGTCAGAATCACAGAGATACAAGATTTAACAGAAGCAGCATGCTGGAGGTACGTGGACACAAAACAGAACCCAGCCGACGTCATCACACGGGGAATGTCCCTGGATGACCTCACACGTCACAATCTCTATAGTGACGGTCCCGAGTTCCTCAAGCTCCCGGAAGAAGAGTGGCCTACACCCACCCCACGGGAGGCGAGTGAAGAGGAGGCAGAGAAGAAGAAATCTATGTTCTGTGGGTTGACACACACACTAGTCCCCACAGATCCCAACATAGACGACTGCCCCACCCTTGAGAGTGCGCAGTTAAAGACATTCCTGTGGCACCACCCAGAGGTTCCGTGCACTACTGACATTACTGCAGCTAACTACGAAGAAGCAGAACTCCTTCTGCTACAGCGAGCCCAAGGAGACTCGTTCCCCGACGAGCTAGACTGTCTGCAGGGATCAAAGCCAGTCCCATCAGACAGCAGACTGCTCCACTTGGCCCCTGAGAGCGACGCCCATAATCTCATCAGAGTGGGTGGTCGTCTGAGGAGAGCCCCAGACTTAACGGATGACGTCAAGTACCCGATAGTCTTAAACAGCCGACACAAGGTCACAGAGCTCATCATAAAGAAATACGACGAGGACGTGCACCACGCCGGGGCAGAGAGAGTCTTCGCGGAGATCAGACGTCGCTATTGGATACTGCAAGGAAGAGAAGCAGTACGACGCTTCCAGCGGACCTGTCTAGACTGTCGCAAGTGGCGAGCACAGCCCAGTATACCCCGGATGGCTGACCTACCCCCCTGTCGCCTCCGACTCGGCGACAAGCCCTTTCACTCCACCGGTATGGACTGTTTCGGCCCGCTGTATGTAAAGAAAGGAAGAGGGACGGAGAAGCGGTGGGGTATTGTATTCAAATGCATGACCACCCGAGCGATGCACATAGAACTCCTTCCAACCATGAGTACGGACTCATTCCTTATGGCCTTCCGGAGATTCACATCGCGGAAAGGAAAACCGTCTATATTATTGTCTGATCACGGGACAAACTTCAAAGGCGGAGAAAGAGAGCTGAGAGAGAGCTTCCAAGCTATGGGCCCAGAACTTAAGACCCACCTCGCTCCCTCTCAGATTGATTTCCAGTTTAACCCCCCGAATGCACCTCACTTCGGTGGAACTTGGGAACGAGAAGTACGTTCAATAAAGACAGCCCTGTACGCCGTGCTTGGCGCCCAGACCGTGGCGGAAGAAGTCCTCACGGAGATCGAGGGAGTATTGAACTCAAAGCCCCTCGGTTACGTCTCAAGTGATGTAGCAGATGTCGACCCAGTCACCCCCAACACTCTCTTGATGGTGCGGCTGGACCCCGCGCTCCCACAGACAGTGTACAGACCTGAAGAAGCGAACGGCCGAAGAATGTGGAGGTACAGTCAAGTATTGGCTGACAAGTTTTGGAACAGTTTCCTCCTCCACTATCTACCGTCTCTACAGACCCGCCAGAAATGGGTAAAAGAAAGAGACAATTTGACGGAGGGCACAGTCGTCATGATTATCGACCAGTCACTACCCCGAGCTATGTGGCCGGCCGGCCGCGTAAGCAAAGTGATCACTGGTGCCGACGGAAAGGTCAGAGCGGCAGAAGTGCTCGTCCAAGGGCGGACATACACCCGACCCGTGGCGAGGCTGATAGAGTTGCCAAGGCTCCCCGACTCTCTTGATGACGACCATGACCCCCTGACTTTGTGAATTGCTCTACTCCTCACAACGGACATTGAGTAGTGGACAGTGCGGTTAATCTGTCTCTGCTTATCTAATTAGGTGCGGACTAATTAGGAGGCGGCTGTTACAAAGGGTCAGATTAAACCGAATATATATATTTATTACTTGAGATATATTGTATAGTATTTGTATATCGTCTGATATCCCTTGTATATTCTTTGTACATATACACGGAATATCCCTTTACCTAGTACAGGCCAGACCATAATATTCGTTCTCCTATTGGACAGCGATCCCCTAGGCGCCACGGCCATACCCCCCAATGTCTAGTTCAAAGTCACCGCTAGGACATGTCTGGACATGCCCGGTTCTGCGCAAGAATACGAGACAGAAATAAGGCTGGTACTAGATTGTTCACCTTACGTATAAATACGGCGCAGGTGAATACAGCAGTATGTTACCCAATAAGTTGAAGCCTTCACCACGATACAACGTGCTGTGAAGTGGGCCCGTTTTGCCCCGAAATAGAGCCTTGAGACCGCGTGCGAATTGATAGCTGAAGTGTCAGAGTTTAACGCTGGATCGTCGAGTTTGACCTATTCTATTATTAAGTAATAGTCTATGTATAGTGTATCGTGCGGCTACCGTTCTACAGTGACCAGCATTACCAACGTTTCATCGTACCGAGCTAGTGTGCTTATCCAGGCTGGGCGGCTTAACCTGGTGCCGTCATCCGAGGAGCCCTAGACGAGAACCGTGTGGATATGTACACTGGATAACCTACCCGACGACTACAGAGCCCTTTTCGGCTGGATTATATTTGCTTTGGTCCTGTAGCTGTTGGAGCGGAGAATCGTCTACACCCACTGTTGTGTGGGATTTACCCTGTGAGGAGCACCGTCGAGCCCGCCTCTAGTACTCTGAGGCTGGCTAGCTTTCCTCCATGCGGCACTGCATACCGGAGAATAGCTGTTGTTCGTCTACGGATCAAGGGATTATTGCACTGTCTCCTGTACCTGGAGTCTCCTTATTCCTCGTTGACCCAGACTTTCTGCTACCGACAAATCCTCTCCCCTGCTGGCTTACGACCGGAGGGACCCCTTTAGTATCTCCAGCTGATCTACTAGTGTACCATATATAATTCTTATGATACAGGTGGTATTAATTATCTCCTGCGTAACATGCTCATGGACTTACGCTCTTGACCCATTCATGCACATTCTTCGCCTTACAAGCGCAACTCTCAATCTTGATAAGTAATGTAAGATAATCTTCGTGCTGCTAATAAATATTCTTCTAAACAGTATTTCTTGTGAAGCCGTGTTATTGTGGGTGTGTTCATCTCATATACCTGTGTACTGTATGGCCAGTAGTAATGTACATAACTCAGTAGTGGTTTAATGATACCATACTTATTCAATACAGTCAGGGAATTGTACCCCTCAGTTACAGATAATCTAGCGTTTATTTGAAAACGATTCATAAATAGGTAGAAAAATGACAACTTTTTGTGTATTCCAGAATATTCCAGTAAAGGGCGATTATCACGGAATCTATATATTTTCCTGGAACTTTCAAGAAAACGAGGGCTTTTCAAAATGCTAGAAAATGGAAATGAACAGATTAAAAAAAAAAAAAAAAAAAGTTTCGACAATGTTGACTGCAAACAAGTCATTGATAAACGACGGGCAGATTAGAGTGGGTGGTGGCATTAACGGGGGTAAGGCGCACCGCATGGCTGGTAAAATCAAAGTGTTAATGCAGCTTCTAAGGGCGCGTTCACACCTACCCTGTTTGGTCCACTTTAAGTGGACCATGGTCCCTTTAGATCGATAGTCCGTTTGGTTTGTACAGGTCTGAACGCAAACCGAACTATAATGAGGACCAAACAACCGAACCATGGTGCGTTTGCTGTTGGTGTGAACGCGCTCGAACTTTATATAGTATCTAATCTAGAGCAAATGAGTGACAGGCGCCTAGTGGCGGCTGGCGAGCGACCCAATACAAATGAATGACGAGGCGCGCGGACAGTCTCTCTACTCGACTTGCGCCGTGCTCGTAATAGTATCTCTCTCATTCCGCTGCCGGCAACTGTTTACGTTTGAGTGCTATAGTCCAATAGATGTGACTGTATGTCCTTTGTTTACAAATTAGATCCGCACCAAAAAGGGTAGTGTGAACGCAGACCAAAATCAAACTATGTATCATTTTCACATTTGGTCCACCAGAAAGTCCGGACAATCCCCGGACTTTCAGGTGTGACTACATTTGAATGGCTACATTTGAAGACATTAACCCGATGCTTCTATTAAAAGATGAGAGCACTCCTTTGTAGAAAAGGGATTTAAAAGCAGGTTCCGATGGGAGACTAGGTGAAGAGAGGATAAAACTATTTGTCAGTTACACATTTTAAACAATTTAAGACCAAATTTGCCGGAAAGCTTAAACCCACTCCGCGGTTCTTGCGGGCGGCGTGGTCCACCCGCATTTCACCCGCATTTCATTGTATACCTGTATGCCGTGACAATTAAAACTCTTGACTTGACTTGACTTGGTCTAATCGTGCGTGGACCTCTGTAAACGTCAGGTTGTCTCGTGCTTCTCGAGGTCAGAGCAGCTCCAATAACGAAGCTGTCACCATAGCAACGCAAATCATTGCGTTGGACTGTGCGGTCCCCCTGTCCGCGTTACCAAACCTTGGAGGTGCACACTCAGACCCTCCGCACTTTCAGTCACGACATAATGGCTGCCCTAGGCAGGATTTTATCTGGCGCCCCCTTGCATCACAGTTTATTCACTACCAATAATATACTGTAGAATATCCTGTTAACGTTTGAAAGCCCTTATATGGTCCGTCCATATAATGAATGAGCCATTGTAAAACAAAACACAAATTTTCCATGGGATTGTTATAAACGTTGGACCTGTACTATAGATAAGACTTCAGTATTTCGAAATAACTAGTAGTATTAGTAAAAAAAAAAATGTTTTGTTGCCCCCTCTGGGTGGTGGTGCCCTTATTTTCATGCTGTGAATAACATGCAAACTGTCTTCAGCAGGTCCTGGCCTCCGTCTTCGAAGTGGCCGGCCTGCTGGCCACGTTCCTGACCGCCGTCTTCGCCGTATCCGGCCTGCTGGCCGCGTTGCTTCTCTGGGTCGGCAGGAGCTACTACCGCGGCGTGAAGGTGCGCCGGGAGCAGGACCGGCTGAGGATTCAGAACCCCTGCGTGATCTGTCGCAGCCAGCCGTGCGGCTGCGTCATCCTGGACTGTGGGCACGTGTCGATATCAAGGCCTAGGTCGATTGGATCAACACCTTGCGGTTCGTTCAGACGTCTCTGAGGTTATCATCGGTAAATCTATATCAGTTTATCAGGGAATGCAAATACCTTATTAGGTGAATTGGCCCTTTAAACCCTCTTTCTTTACAGTAAAACTATCAGGGATTCAGCTATAATCAATATGTCATCTAGAATGTTCTATTATGACCTTGCCATCGGGTATCTGTCCGGCACACCACCTCGTCCCGCGTGGGCACACGTGGTCTGGACTGCTCCGGGGTGCTGGTTGAGACTTGCGGGTTTCAGTCGGTTGGTTAGTCCTGTCCGTCTGTCTGGTCGATGCTGCTGGTTCGGATGTCGAGGAGAAAAAAGAGCTGGCTGTTTTTAATAGGAATCCAAGATGTTCCGGAACGTTCCAGAGTCTCGGTACCCCTCTACCAGGCCTGAGGCTCGGTACCCCTCTACCAGGCCTGAGGCTCGGTACCCCTCTACCAGGCCTGAGGCTCGGTACCCCTCTACCAGGCCCTCCCCCAAGCCCACCTGTCCCATCTGCAGGCAGGGCATCAAGAGAGTGGTACCCAGTGTTAATTTTGGCAGCTATTTTAATTTGAGGTTTAGTTATTATTTTGTTTGAGTTATGTTTTGATTTTGTTTAGTTATTTATTTTGTTTGTATTAATTTACATGTTCGAAATATAAAAATAAAAAAAAAAGTCTTAGTCATGTGTCAAATGCTCCTTTTTCGTTTTCATCATATTTAGTCACCTTCATTTATTTTTTGTTTAGTCAGTTTTAGTTAACTACAGGTCTGAGCATTTTAGTCTTTAGTCTGGATTTTGTCTTTTTTGTTTTAGTCTAGATTTAGTCAGGGGAAAAACATTTCAGTGAAAAATAAACATACTTTTATACATTTAAAATGCAGACCTACAAAGTACAAATCTCACAGGTCCAAAATTTTTTATTAGTATATTTGAAAATGAACCCGCTCATACCCATACTCATACTTTTTAGTACTTAAAGTAAATGTACTTTATCAGTGATGGCTGTTTACTGCAGAGTGGAGGGACTGGGAGACCCATGTTACTGACCAGACACTCTATATCAGTGATGACTGTTTACTGCAGAGTGGAGGGACTGAGAGACTCATGTTACTGACCAGACACTCTGTATCAGTGACATGTTTACTGCAGAGTGGAGGGACTGAGAGACCCATGTTACTGACCAGACACTCTATATCAGTGACATGTTTACTGCAGAGTGGAGGGACTGAGAGACCCATGTTACTGACCAGACACTCTATATCAGTGACATGTTTACTGCAGAGTGGAGGGACTGGGAGACCCATGTTACTGACCAGACACTCTATATCAGTGATGTCTGTTTACTGCAGAGTGGAGGGACTGAGAGACCCATGTTACTGACCAGACACTCTATATCAGTGACATGTTTACTGCAGAGTGGAGGGACTGGGAGACCCATGTTACTGACCAGACACTCTATATCAGTGATGTCTGTTTACTGCAGAGTGGAGGGACTGGGAGACCCATGTTACTGACCAGACACTATATCAGTGATGGATGTTTACTGCAGATTGGAGGGACTGGGAGACCCATGTTACTGACCAGACACTATATCAGTGATGTCGGTTTACTGCAGAGTGGAGGGACTGAGAGACTCATGTTACTGACCAGACACTCTGTATCAGTGTTGACTGTTTACTGCAGAGTGGAGGGACTGAGAGACCCATGTTACTGACCAGACACTCTGTATCAGTGTTGACTGTTTACTGCAGAGTGGAGGGACTGAGAGACCCATGTTACTGACCAGACACTCTATATCAGTGATGGCTGTTTACTGCAGAGTGGAGGGACTGGGAGACCCATGTTACTGACCAGACACTATATCAGTGATTGATGTTTACTGCAGAGTGGAGGGACTGGGAGACCCATGTTACTGACCAGACACTCTATATCAGTGATGACTGTTTACTGCAGAGTGGAGGGACTGAGAGACTCATGTTACTGACCAGACACTATATCAGTGATGACTGTGGGAGTGTAGAGTGTACAAAATAAATACCACTTACAGAACCGTTAAGCGGGCTTGTGACCTGAGGGTCGCCGGATTGATTATTTTGCTATTATTTTTCAACACGTAGAGCACTTGTCTTAAGTAAATGCCACTTACAGCACCTTTCACCTTTAACCTTTAGACCACAGCCTGGGCAAACGAGATGTATCCCCCCCCCCAGTGCGTTGATTTGTTCAGAAGCTGGACCTCATGGCTCATTAGATTCAAGATTCAAGAGATTTATTTGTCACATACATACCGGGGCATACAGTGAAATGCGGGTGGTCATGCCCGCTTTGATTGTGCAATAATACTAAATAATAAAATAGACATAATAAACGGGTAATAAAATAGGCATGATAAAATAGACATGCTAAAGTCCTGAGATATTACACACACATCCACATGCACACTCACTTTAAACAAACACTCACCTTAACACTCACTTTAGACACTTAGTTTAAACACTTTAACACTACATCATATTTACCCCATTTTGCTTATTGCCTTTTTTTTTTTGGTTTTTGTACCTCATTGTCTGCATTTTGTACCTCAATGTCTGCATTTTTACTTCATTGTACTTAGGTTGTACTTTAGTTTGTATATTGTATAGTTTTGGGACTTATTCCTCTTTTACTTCCTTTTTTCACTGTATGAAGCACATTCTCAGGAGGCTCATACAGAACCAAGCATGTCACTGTAATGTACATGTACTTTATATGTGACAAATAAAACAACTTGAAACCCACAGCAATGTGTCCCTGCTCCTGTAGAGGGCAGCCTTGTTTCACGAGCAACACCTGTCCTGTTCCTCTTCCAGAGGTCTGCCCACCAACATGGCAGCTGATCCCTGTTCCAGACGATGCCAAGTCAAGAAGGCGAGGTGAATAGACTTCCGTCTCTAGGGCTCTGTGTTCAAAGAGAGACTCGCTTCCAGCGGAGAACACGCAATATCCTCTTTCTGGGAAGGATTAGAGGAAGGTAGAGTATTGCTCTTGTGAGACACAACTGAAACATTCGGTATTGAATAAATTAAACGCTGAGTTCACAGACGGGATTCTTGTTTATGTAGGCCCTGTGATCATCATACATCACTAAAGATCATATGTGCATATTGAATGTTTTGATTTGTGACTGTAAACAAAGAGGCCTGTTGGGACGTTGGACCCTAGTGTGAAGAACTGTTTGATTTGTCTGCTTCGCTGCGGTCTATTTTATACTTATTTTATCATGTCTGCACAAGTTTGCCATCCAAACAGTGCAAATGTAGCAGTAAAGTGCAATAGTAATATACAGGCGATTAAACTGGGTATAAAATATATAAATGAGTACTACTGAGTAATAGTGTTAATCAGATGTATGTACAGTTGTAGTATTAATATGTACAGTGATACAGGTATAAAGACACGATGGTAGTAAGTCATACTGGCCAGCAGCGTAACTAATAGTAAGAGTAGGTAAGGGATATGTACAACTTTATAGTATCTACAGATGTGTAAACATTTTTATATGCAGGTTTGTACAGACCGATATATATATATATATATATATGTCACATAAAGCATTATTGTTCATGCTATCATAATAATAATAACTTCATTTTATATAGCGCCTTTCCGAAAACCCAAGGTCGATTTAAATAGGGGGGGAAAATAACAAAAGTAACAAACATACTGTACAGACACAACATACAAAGTGAGAAATTATGGGTTAAAGGTCAAGTTGAAGAGGTGGGTTTTGAATGAGTCCAGAGTTGGGGCGGTGCCGAGTTCAGCGGGGAGGGAGTTCCAGAGGGTGGGAGCTGCCACGCTGAAAGCTCTGTCCCCGAAGGTCCGCAGTCTGGTTCGGGGGATGGAGAGCTGACCAGTGTCCGTGGATCGCAGGGACCGTGACTGAGTGTGGGGGTGGAGGAGGTCAGTGAGGTGCCAGTGTGGAGGGATTTGTAAGTGAGTAGGAGGGTTTTGTAGGTGATGCAGGATTTGATGGGAAGCCAGTGGAGGTGGATGAGGGTGGGGGTGATGTGCTGCCAGGGTTTGGTGCGGGTTAGAACCCTGGCAGCTGAGTTTTGAACATACTGGAGCCTGTCCAGGGTTTCGCTTGGAACCCCGGACAGGACCCCGTTGCAGTAGTCCAGGCGGGAGGTGACAAAGGCATGGATGAGGGTCTCAGCTGTGGAGTCGGAAAGTGATTGTCGGAGTCTGAAGATGTATCTGAGGTGGAAGAAGGTGGATTTCATCACGGAACTGACATGGGCTTGGTAGGAAAGGGTAGAGTCCAGGTTGCGGACCTTTGGGGAAGGGCAGAGGGAGCAGCCGTCTATGTTGAGGGTGAGATCGCCAACCTTCCGGAGCAGGGTCAACAATTGCAAATCCCCCACTGCCCCCATCACTCATGGTGTCCCCCAAGGCAGTACTTGGTCCGCTGCTCTACATCCTTCCACTTGGTCTGATTCTCCGCCAACATGGCCTCCGCTTCCATTGTTATGCAGACGACACTCGGCTCTACCTCTCCACCAAGACTATCACTCCAGCCACTCTCTCCACCCTCACCACCTGCCTCACAGACATCAAAACATGGATGCAAAATAACTTTCTCAAACTAAACTGCAATAAATCAGAAATCATCATTATTGGTCCAAAATCCCTCACCAGCCACACCCAGGATTTCTCCCTAAATATTGATGGTTCCATTGTCACCCCCTCCACCCTTTCTTTCCTCCCCCATGTGAACCACATAACCAAAACGGCCTGCTACCACCTCCGGAACATTGCTCCTCTCTGCTGCTGAAACACTGGTTCATGCATTCATTTCATCAAGACTGGATTACAGCATCCTCTACGGCTCACCAAACACTATCCTCAATAAACTCCAATATGTCCAAAACTCTGCTGCCCGCATGCTCACCTCCACCCGTCGCTCTGATCACATCACCCCTGTCCTCCACGACCTCTCATTGGCTTCTGATCAAATACAGGATACAATTTAAAATACTTCTCAACAGCCCTCAACAACCTTGCCCCTCCCTCCCTGTCCGACCTCCTCCACCGTCACACGCCCACCCGTCGCCTTAGGTCTGCTGATGCCAACCTCCTAACCAGGGCCGGATTAACGACCGGGCCGTCCGGGCCGCGGCCCGTGGGTCTCTAGTGATGAGGGGCCTCCAAAAAATAAAAATAAATTCACTAGAGGCCCCAACATTTTTTATATTTTATTTTAACTTACACTTTTTATTTTTTTGGAGGCCCCTCGTCACAAGAGGCCCCAAATTATTATTATTTTTTTTTTAACTTTAATTTAAACATTTTTTGGAGGCCCCTCGTCACTCGAGGCCCCAAATATTTGTTTATTTTTTTTTTTTACTTGTTTTTAATTTTTTTGGAGGCCCCTCGTCACTAGAGGCCCCACATTTTATTTGTATTTGTTTTCTTATTTTGGAGATCGATGTCATACTGTGACACTGAAATGAAAACATATTTCATAAACTAAAATATTAAGTCAACAAAAATATTTCATCAACTAAAATATACAGTACGTCACACCCTGCCGTCTGCAAGTGGCTAATCTTGAGTATTTTTTCTCCTCTTCATAAGAGTTTGAGGTTTTCCGTTTGAGGTAAAAACAGCAATAAAAAGTCAACTTGCATCTCCACATCCCAGCCCCGACGCCTGAATACTTTTACCAACGGATTTCCAGTTCCGCGTTCGCGTTCTGCGCTCTGATTGGCCACTGACGTTTCTGGTAGAGCCAATCGTGTGACGCCTCTTTCTTTCACCGGTTAAGCTTAGGCACTCTTTCGAAGTTGGTTAAGGTTAGAGTTTGTCTTAGAGCAGGGCGATAGAACACCAGCCCTGATTCCATACTCTAACCTTAACCAACTTCGAAAGAAACGCCTAAGAAACGTCAGTGGCCAATCAGATCGCAGAACGCGAACACGGAACTGGAAATCCGTTGGTAAAAGAATAGTAGGTGAGATCTTCATTCCCCAGAGGTAAGTCAGATAAATCTGGTCTGTATCTGTATGTCATGTATGTCATATATGTTATGATGAATTGAAAATGGGGGACCCTGATGTAAACAAGACAAACATCTTTCTCTGGTCTGCATCCCCTTAACAATTGTGTGTATTGAGCCGTACTGTATTATTTGTACCCATTCTGCAATCTGTTAAATAAAATGTTCATTAATTCATTCATTCACAGACAGTAACACAGGACAATTATATCTCTAATTATAATTTAAATTGACATTCACATAAAATTAAGCTTACTATTCTAATATTATATTCTTGTCTCAAGTGTGTGCATGTTTTTTTTCTTCCTGAGGATGGCGTCATCCCCCATCTAAACATGATGTGTTTCTTTTCTCTTCTTGATTGATTGATTGAAAACTTTATTAACAGATTGCAGATTGGGTACAGTACAGTACATCTCAATAATTGTTAAGGGGATGCAGACCAGAGAAAGACTTTCATCTTGTTTACATCAGGGTCCCCCATTTTCAATTCATCATAACATATATGACATACATGACATACAGATAGACAGTACTGCTACATCTATACATTTATGACATATCAGATTTGCAAATACAGTACTGTTTGTGATACAAAAAGAGTCCAGAAAAGAGAGTATATACATTTGACATAGAAACTGCACATTGGAGGGGGGTGGGGGGGACTGTACATTGGAGGTGGGGGGGGGGGGGGGTGGGTAGGAGGGGTGGGTGGGTGGGTGGCTGGGTGACACTGTACAACTGTACAAGCAAAACTGTACATTGGAATATTGACAACCATACTTGGTCATTTACTGTACATTGGAGGGGGTTGTGTTAGGACATTTACAGGGGCCAGTTTCGAATTGCAATCTCCCGTAGGTGTTCTTTGAGAGTGTTTTTGAAAGTGGGTAGTGATTCACATTTCTTTACAGCTTTGGGTAGAGCGTTCCACATTGATGTGGCATAATTGCGAAACGTGTTTAGTCCCTTGTTTGAGCCGAATCTGGGTTTAACATGATTTGTGGAGCTCCCTCTGGTGTTGTGATTGTGGTATTCACTGACCTTTGGCAAGTATTTATGTACATGGGTACCTTGGTCGTGTAGTGTATCTTGTAGACCAGGCCCATTGCAAGTTGCTGTACTCTGTCGTCTACTCTAAGCCATCCTAGGTTGTCAAAGTGGGCAGGGGTGATCAAAGTCCTTTTAGCTTGGCCCTCAGAGCCCACCACTTCTAAATATTCTATATATTTTTTAAAGTGACATATAAAAACGCCACTGTGCGTGCGTGCACATGTATGTGTGTGTCGGGGGGCCTCCAAAAGAATCTGGCCCAGGGGCCTCTGAAGTCTTAATCTGGCCTTGCTCCTAACACCTCCCACGACCAAGCTCTGGACCTGGGGCGACAGGGCCTTCGCTGCCCCTCCCTCTGGAATGCCCTCCCCAGCCATATCCGTGATGCAAACACTCTGACATCTTTTAAATCAGCCCTCAAAACCCACCTTTTCAATCTTGCTTTTGACCTCTAATTGTCAGTTTTATTTTATTTTGTCATGTATTATTTTTGTTCTGTTTTTGTTTTGCCATAGTTTTGTCTATTCTACCCATGTAAAGCGTCTTTGAGCACCTGGAAAAGCGCTATATAAAATAGATGTATTATTTTTATTTCATGAAGGCAGTTGACAAGGGAGCGTGGGGGGAGCTGGGTGGATGGTTTGGTGGAGAGGTAGAGTTGTGTGTCATCTGCGTAGGAGTGGAAACTGAGGCCATGGCGGTGGATGATCTGACCGAGGGGGAGCATGTAGATTGTGAACAGACTTGGGCCAAGTACAGAACCTTGTGGGATGCCTTGGTTGACTGGGGCCGGGGTGGAACTGGAATCACAGATGGTGATAAACTGTGTCCGGGTGGTGAGGTAGGATTGAAACCAAGAGAGTGCTGAGCCAGTGATTCCGAGGTTGTCGGATAGGCGGTTGAGGAGGATGGAATGGGAGACTGTATCGAAGGCTGCAGAAAGGTCCAGGAGGATGAGGATGCTAATAGGGCTGGGCGACTCTTGCTCAAATGTGAATCATGATTTTTCTCTCTAAGAATTGAGATCACGATTCTCTCACACAATTCTTTTTTTTTCAATAAAATCATTTATTGCACTCTTTCTTAAACAGACAACATAACATATCAAAGTGCTTGACTTAAACTTAAACATAACATATATGAAAGTGCTTGACCCATTTTCCTAAAATGAAAGCCTATTCACATATCAACATAAACTTGTCTTACTGGCATAACCTTGATGTAAATAAGATAATAAATAAGTAGGGCTGTCAGTTTATCGCGTTAATTAGATAAATTAATTACACAGCAAATTATCACGTTATGAAAATTAACTCAAAATTAATTACAAAAAAAAGAAAAATCTATTTTTTTTTATATATTTTTTGTATCTCATTCATTCCATAAGAACGTAGAATACACATTTACAGACTTTTTTTTTAATATGGTCCATTTGCATGTTCTTGGTATCTGATTCTAGGGATGTGTCAGAAATACTGTGGGCTAGATCCACAAAGAATGGATTGCACGGTGCAAGTTGCACCCTTAGTTACAATTCATTATGAATTGAAAATGGGGGACCCTGATGTAAACAAGATGAAAGTCTTTCTCTGGTCTGCATCCCCTTAACAATTGTGTGTATTGTACCCATTCTGCAATCTGTTAATACATTTTCATTCAATCAATCAATCAATCTGCGTGGTGATTGAATGAGAATTTTATTTTGAGTAAATTGTAGGCTAATCTTTGACTGTGAATAACACCATGCTCAAAAATCTAAGCAAATTAATAGATGGAAGATGATTAAACAGAAGGTTTTGTAGATACAGTACTGAATTCTGCCATCCGGACACATGCAATTTGAAATATGATTATAGAATATAGAATATCAGGCATAAAATGGTTATGCGATAAAAATGCGATTAATTAATTACAAATCCTGTAATTAATTAGATACATTTTTTTAATCGCCCGACAGCACTATAAATAAGTAAAAAGTGCTGTTTCTCTCACGCAGGTCCTACTAATAGGCTCTTAACACGTTGAGTGCCAGAGAGACGAGAGATCTGGTTTTTGATCGTTTTTTTTTTTATTAGCGATTTCCATTCATATTTCATCAATCTAGCCTCACGTTACCACTGGAACTCTCTCTGAGCTCCATTGGGAAAATACTGCCCCCTATCGTCTCTCTGGATGGTACTGCACCCCTTTGGATTGGATTGAATGAAACGCATAAAAAATCCTGCTTCCACAACTTGTCAGGCAAGTAACCCGAGCCGATCGGACTCATTGTGGACCACCAGAACAGGGGATAATGTGTGTTTCCAGTACCCAGCGTTGGATCAATAAACGCGATCGATATTTGGAATGACTATCAGGAATTGGAATAATCTTTTTGGAGAACATCTGATCTGAGGTAAGGAATCAATTTTACCAGTCTTGGGATAATCAGAGCTTTTTTCACAGATATATCAACGTGGGCCCTATGTGTGTAGTATGTGTGTGTCAGTGTGTGTGTGTGCTGATCAGGAAATGAGATAATCGATTTTTCAGCTCGCTTCCCTAGCATGCATAAGTACACATATATTATCGATAATCTAGCGTTTATTTGAAAACTATTCATAAATAGGCCAAAAAACTACGTTTTTTGTGTATTCCAGTATATTCTAGTAAAGGGCGATTATCACAGAATCTTCAGAAATGTTCTGAAACGTTCAAGAAACGAGCGTTTTTCAAAATGGTATAAAACGGAAATGAACTGATTAAAAAAAAAAAAAAAAAAAAATCCGTTTCGACAATGTTGACTGCAAACAAGTCATTGATAACCGACGGCCATATTATACACATAGCCATAATTTAAGATATAGTTTATGCGTTCGCAAATATGAGAGCTCTATCATTGAAGTGGGTGTTGGCACGCAACAGGGTTCCGGGGCACCGGACCCTTGGCACTGAAAGTGTTAATATTAATGGGGCCAGACATGAGGTGAAAGGGGGAGTTATTTTCTTTAGTATGTAAAACAGAAAAATTTAAATGTCATATTTTTTTGACTGGGGACAAAAGAGCTGTGGATGTGAGCTTCCCTCCATCCAGGAAATCTATGAGAGCACCGGAAAATGATCAAGGACCTTAATCACCCCAATCATGGACTGTTCCAGCTGATGCGGACTACACTTGAGAAACACTGTTGCGCCTGACAACCGTAATGCACATTGCATTTTGCTCTGCTAAAATTCTTTTTTTGGAACTGTACATATAGGTGCAACAGGATAAAAGCTGTTATATAAATGCACCGTGTACCATTTTATGTTAACGCTAAGGTGTGCAGGGTTGGCTGTTCTGTTTTCTCCACCTCTCTTTCCTCTCCAAGAGCTCGAGGTAACTTAGGCTGGGTGGCGCAGCGGACATTGCGCTCGTCACCAACGCAAGAGACAGCGGTATCGAATCCGGCTGTCTGCGTTGTCACCGGCTTGGGCCGGCCGTCATACTGACTCAATTGGCAGAGTCAGCGGGAGGGAAGCCGGTGGGTGGTAATCTGGTCGTTGTAAAACAGCGACTCCTACAGGTCGGTCAGGGCGCCTGCACAGCAACAACAGGAAAATGGCGGGGGCAGTGTGAGCCTCCTACACGTTACTCCTCGCCATTGAGAGTCCGCGCTGGCAGGTGAAAAGAAGTGACTGGCTGCCTCCACATGTATCGGAGGGGACATGTGATGGGCTTCTATCCTCCCTACGACCGGCCAGTGGGGGGGGGAGGATGCGAGCAACGATCAAGACAGGGGAGGGGAGAATTGGCACGGCTAAATTTGGATGGGAGAAAAAATGTAAAAATGGAGGAGAAAAGGTGGATACAAAAAAAGAGCTCGAGGTAACTTCAAACCATGAAGACGGCCACAGTGTTTTATGTTAGTCACATCCACAAATCCATCCCACAGTTTAGACACAACTGCTTATTAACCGCGATCCGATACGAACATTGTTTGTGTCTGTTGGCTTTCATCCAGGAGTTTTTGACAAAATGTAAAGGCAATCCTATAATCCTACAGTTGCCTTGAGGATCCACGTATGACGTTGGCTGTCCGACACGCTCCGAATTGCAGTAAAAAAAAATAAAAAAGAGATTATAAAGATCCTCCTACATACTTTATAAAATAAACATTTATTTGAAATCAAATTATTTATCTTGACAACAGCCCCAATAGCTGGCTATAACTATAAAACAAACAAAAAGGGTTTGGTAAATGAAGATAAACTAACAATTAAGTGCGGTCAAAAATTATATGGTACCGCTCTACCTGAGCTCTGACTACCTGAGGCCTACCTGAGCTCTGACTACCTGAGCAATAAAGAGAACATTTTCACCCTAGAATGTGGCTCCTACAGGGGGGTTAATATCATCTGACAGGAAGAGGTATAATGAAGGCTGGCTGTTACGGGGGAGAGCAGGCGTGAGAAAATAGAGAGAGTTCATCTTTATTAGCATATCTGCTCTCAATGGGAGAGGGATGGAGGAGAGGGCTATGGCTGCCGAGACGGGAGCAGTCGGTTCTGAATCCTGACACGGTGCTAGTGCTGAGTGTGTGTGCATTTATATATGATTGATTGATTGATTGATGTTTTTTTATTTTTGTGTCTTACATACAGGTGTTGTATGCCCAGCGCATATGGGCTTACAAGACGCATAACAATAAGTATATAATTGACAAATACAATAAAACGTAATATAACACAAGCTGTAAGGCGCCATGTATAACAAAGAAACAAGAGGAATTCATATACAATTATATAGGATATAGTGTGTTTTGTCTCAAGTGCCATGCTTTCTCCAAAAATCCTGCAAAACTGAAGATGTCCTCCACAAAAAAACAACTCAACAACAACTCTCAGACTGCCAAAACAAATCCGGATTTACAATTTGAATTTTCTTTTCAGACAATTTGAACCCTCCTCAAATCGGTGTACAAAGGGCAATACAAAACAAAATGATATTCATCTTCCACCACTCCAAGATCACATAGAACACACAACCGCTCCTCCTCAGGTTTACCTTGGAATCTACCCACTTCCACCGCCAATGGCAGGGTGCCAAACCTCAACTGGGCACTTTACTTTACTTTTACTTACTTTACTTTAATGCCACACAACGATGGTTGGTGGTAATTGTTTGCGGTACAGATTGTTAAACACTGGTTACATCAACATGAAACAGACATCAAACATCAAAACGCCCCCCCCTCCCACCTCCCAATCCCCACAATAAATACATATATACATAAATACATACAGGACAGTCATGGTAACAGTGTCAGTCAGTGACAGATGCTTGCCCGTCTGTGCAAAGGCCAGGGTGTTCAGTGTTCGGACTGCTGTTGACCTACGAGCTGCATCCCAGTCTGTGAGATCTACATTGCTGCTGTTCAATGTTGTGAGCATGTTCTATCTGATGACTGAGAAAGAGAGGTTAGGTCTTTTTCTGTAACCACATTTTTTCATTTCAACCTTTATTTAAAATCGTAAGCCTCTGAGGTTTCCCTCATTTACAGAAACGACGATTGTACAAAATGTAAACAGTACATAATACAAACTATATTCACAGAAATTTAAACACCAGAGTAAACATAAAACACGTTTAAAATAAATGTGGCACAATTCACCTTTGTTCCCTTGTTATTTTACAGATGTATTATGTTTTTATGGCAGACAAGTGCTCTGATTGGTTGTTGTCCTTTAGATCTGTAGACCCTCAGTTGTGTATAAACTACAGGTTATGAAGTTATCAGTATTCGCCATGAGCAGCAGGTAGTGATCCGTTATCGGCTGAAAAAACGTCCATACTGTGCATCCCTAATACATATACTGGGCTGTTCAATATACAACAGGCTGGCTGATTCTGAACGGAAGAAAGGAATAACTTGAGTGTTTTTCTGCTGTGAAAATACATAATAAACACTGGAGTCAATGAACACCTCTGCTGGAACGCACCCTTGGAACGCCCCCGAGTCACGTCTTGAAATCAACTTTAGTAATAGCTGGGAGTTACCATGGATAGGAGTCTGAGGCAGGGTGTTGAAAGACGACGATAAACATTTATTAAACATCAACAGTAACAAACAATTTATTAAACAGTAACAAACAATATGGTTGAAAGACAACGATAAACATCAAGGTCAACACTCTTTCCATGTTCCACTCAGGGGATGTTGGGGTGAAGTCATGCCTGCAAAAAGAAAATAAATTGTAAACGTTGATATGAAGAAACAAACAAATAGATTTCTGTCTACTACAAGGTCATTGGATCAAAGAGATGTCTAACTTCTAGAAAAACTTCTATGAAGCACAATCTCAGGAGGCTCATACAGAACCAAGTGTTTCACTGTAATGTACATGTACCTTATGTGACAAATAAAACAAAACCTTAATTCATTATATTGTTTAAAATATATAAATCAGTACTACTGAGTAATAATGCTAATCAGATCATATGTATGTACAGAGTTGTAGTATTATTATGTACATTGATACAGCAGGTATAAAGACACTATGGTAGTCATACTGGCCAGCAGCGTAACTAGTAAGAGTAGGTAAGGGATATGTACAGATATAGATATAGTAGTATCTACAGATATGTAAAAGGTTTATATGCAGTTATATGTACAAACACATGTGGATATATATACAGTACATTAAGAATAAATATAATTAGGGTATACACAGCATTATTGTACATGCATGCCATCATACACTTGCCATCCTTCTTATTACTGTGTTGTGTGTTGTGTCATCCAGTTATCAGTATTCGCCATGAGCAGCAGGTAGTGATCCGTTATCGGCTGAAAAAACGTCCATACTGTGCATCCCTAATACATATACTGGGCTGTTCAATATACAACAGGCTGGCTGATTCTGAACGGAAGAAAGGAATAACTTGAGTGTTTTTCTGCTGTGAAAATACATAATAAACACTGGAGTCAATGAACACCTCTGCTGGAACGCACCCTTGGAACGCCCCCGAGTCACGTCTTGAAATCAACTTTAGTAATAGCTGGGAGTTACCATGGATAGGAGTCTGAGGCAGGGTGTTGAAAGACGACGATAAACATTTATTAAACATCAACAGTAACAAACAATTTATTAAACAGTAACAAACAATATGGTTGAAAGACAACGATAAACATCAAGGTCAACACTCTTTCCATGTTCCACTCAGGGGATGTTGGGGTGAAGTCATGCCTGCAAAAAGAAAATAAATTGTAAACGTTGATATGAAGAAACAAACAAATAGATTTCTGTCTACTACAAGGTCATTGGATCAAAGAGATGTCTAACTTCTAGAAAAACTTCTATGAAGCACAATCTCAGGAGGCTCATACAGAACCAAGTGTTTCACTGTAATGTACATGTACCTTATGTGACAAATAAAACAAAACCTTAATTCATTATATTGTTTAAAATATATAAATCAGTACTACTGAGTAATAATGCTAATCAGATCATATGTATGTACAGAGTTGTAGTATTATTATGTACATTGATACAGCAGGTATAAAGACACTATGGTAGTCATACTGGCCAGCAGCGTAACTAGTAAGAGTAGGTAAGGGATATGTACAGATATAGATATAGTAGTATCTACAGATATGTAAAAGGTTTATATGCAGTTATATGTACAAACACATGTGGATATATATACAGTACATTAAGAATAAATATAATTAGGGTATACACAGCATTATTGTACATGCATGCCATCATACACTTGCCATCCTTCTTATTACTGTGTTGTGTCATCCAAAAATACTTTAATTTAGAGGTAATTCACACCACGACCATGTTACTATCACAAGATAGCGATTTAACAATAACAACAGGTAATGTTTTGTATTCTGGTTGTCACGAGACCGCCGGCCATCTTCGTATAACAGTTAGGGGACAACAAACGGGGTTCTAGATCAAATGTATGCGTTGAGCTGCGTTTTTATTACATATTACATACATATTCATTTCATAACCTACATAACATACATGTTCATCTCATAACCTTATATAAGACTTTTGATTTGGATTCTTGATTTTCGATTTGGATTCTAGCTAACGTTACCTAACTAGTAGTAGTACCTAATGTTAGCCTAGCCTGAATGAATGATTGAAAACTTTATTTAACAGATTGCAGAATGGGTACAGTACAGTACGGCTCAATACATACAATTGTTAAGGGGATGCAGACCAGAGAAAGACTTTCGTCTTGTTTACATCAGGGTCCCCCATTTTCAATTCATCGTAACATATATGACATACAGATAGACAGTACTGCTACATCTATACATTTATGACATACCAGATTTGCAATTACAGTACTGTTTGTGATACAAAAAGAGTCCAGAAAGAAAAGAGTATATACATTAGGCGTAGAAACTGTACATTGGATTGGGTAGGTGGGGGTGGGGGGGGACTGTACATTGGAGGTGGTTGGGTGGGTGGGGGGGGGGGGGGGGGGGGTTGGGTAGGAGTGGGGGGTAGGAGTGGGGGGGGGGGGGGGGTGGGTAGGAGGGGTGGGTGGGGGACACTGTACAACTGTACAAACAACACTGTACATTGGATTATTGACAAGACCATACTTGGTAATTTACTGTACATTGGAGGGGGTTGTGTTCGGACATTTACAGGGGCCAGTTTCGAGTTGCAGTCTCCCTTAGGTGTTTTTGAAAGTGGGTAGTGATTCACATTCCTTTACAGTAGTAGTAGTACCTAATGTTAGCCTAGCCTGAATGAATGATTGAAAACTTTATTTAACAGATTGCAGAATGGGTACAATACAGTACGGCTCAATACACACAATTGTTAAGGGGATGCAGACCAGAGAAAGACTTTCGTCTTGTTTACATCAGGGTCCCCCATTTTCAATTCGTAGTGGTGCCTGCCGTTAGCCTACCTGTTAATTATTGTTTATCATTGAGATCAAACTTACTGTATCAACTTCAGGCTTCAGCCACCTTCTCTTCTCTTTGTCGTCGGGAGGAAAGCGGTAATAAGATACCGTTTTGTTGACATCGTTGAACGTTTATTGCAACACGGAACACAAGACTAACTGACTATTACCGGAGCCCGGCTTCCTGGGTTGTTGTGATCACATGACTGACAAAGCCGTGCAGTGATAGGCCAGAAGTCAGTTCGATCACATCCAGCTCGATTGCTTTATCCTGTCTGGGTAACCCGGATGTTGGGTTTTTTACGTCGAAATCCACACACCGCAATTTTTGACATCGAATTATATACACCGCAATTATGCATCGAATTTTTTAATGAACAGTGCATTTTTACATTGAATTTTATTATGCATTCGAATTTTTTTATTAACACTGCATTTTTGGTAAACTCTGAGCAAAAAAATTCAGATACATGATTTTCAAAGTATTTATTTGCAATGCTATAAATTCGGTGTCTGAAACTATAAATGCGGTGTCTGGACTATAAATGCGGTGTCTGAAAAAATTCAGATACATGTTTTCAAAGTTATTATACATGTTTTCAAAGTAATTATTTTCAATGCTATAAATGCGGTGTCTGATTAAATTCAAATACTTATGGCACTCATTTGCTTCCATATGCCCCGGTGTTCACCGCCATATTTAATCAATCCCTGGCGGAGTCAGTAGTCCCTGCCTGCTTCAAGATGTCTACCATCATCCCTGTACCGAAGAAACCCTCCCCAACATGTCCAAATGATTACAGACCGGTGGCACTCACCTCTGTGGTCATGAAATGTTTCGAGAGGCTGGTCAAGGACCACATTTGTGCCTCTCTCCCCAGTGATATGGACCCTATGCAATTTGCATACAGGACAAGCAGGTCCACTGATGACGCGGTCTCCCAGGTACTGCACAGCACTCTCTCCCACCTTGACCGTCAGAAGGGGGGCTATGTGAGACTGTTGTTCATTGACTACAGCTCAGCGTTCAACACCATAGTCCCCACCAGACTGGTGGACAAGCTGATCGAGCTAGGCCTGAGCTCCGCCCTGAGCGCCTGGGTACTGGACTTTCTGAGTGAAAGACCCCAGGCGGTCAGGGTGGGGGGTCAGACCTCCAACACCATCACCCTGAGCATCGGGTCCCCCCAGGGCTGTGTTCTAAGCCCCCTGCTGTACTCACTCTACACACACGACTGTGCGGCCAAGTTCAGCTCCAACTCCATTGTGAAGTTCGCCGACGACACGGTGGTGGTGGGGCTGATCTCGGACAACGACGAGAAGGCCTACCGAGAGGAGGTTGAGGTACTGGAACGCTGGTGCCAGGACAACAGCCTGCTCCTGAACATTGGTAAAACCAAGGAGCTGATCGTGGATTATAGGAGAGGACAGCAGGAGACACACACACCACTGACGATTAACGGGGCTACCGTGGACAGGGTGAGCAGCTTCAAGTACCTGGGGGTCCACATCTCAGAGGACCTGACATGGTCAACACACATAGACACAGTAGTAAAGAAAGCGAAGCAGCGCCTCTACCACCTGAGACAGTTAAGGAAGTTCAGAGTATCGGGGAAGATACTCCAGTCCTTCTACTCAGGAGCTGTAGAGAGCATCTTGACCGGAAACATCACTGCCTGGTATGGGAACAGCACGGCAGAGGACAAGAAGGCCCTACAGAGAGTGGTGCGCTCAGCCGAGCGTACCACGGGTATTGCGCTACCTCCCCTGCAGGCTCTATACAACAAGAGGTGCAAATCCAGAGCCTGCAGGATAATGAAAGACCCCCACCACCCCAATAACAGCCTGTTCCAGCTGCTGAGGTCAGGCAGACGCCTGCGAACTCCAGCTACTAGGACGGAGAGGCTTAGGCTAAGCTTCTTCCCCCAGGCCATCAGAGCCTTGAACAATGAACATTGAGAGACACAGAAACTGAACTATCCACACACAAGCACATACACGACACGCACGCTGAGCACGCTCACACACTAGCAGCCACTTTAACACTCATGCCGCACACTTAACACTTATGGCCAGAGGAAAGGCCACTTAAAGTAGTATAACATCAGGAACAGTGTATTGCACTACTAAAGCTACCTAGCATGTCCTATATGCTCTGTAAATACTAATGTACAGATACCGAGATGGCACACCATGTACCTGTTTATTGCACTGTTTTATTGGATTCTATTAATATGTTGTACCACTGTATTTTATTGGATTCTATTAATATGTTGTACCACTGTATTTTATTGGATTCTATTATATGTTGTACCACTGTATTGCACATTGTCGCGGGCAAGACCAGCCGCATTTCATTGTATACCTGTATGCCGTGACAATTAAAACTCTTGACTTGACTTGACTTGACCTGTAGCGACCTGAGGGCATGCGCTGGAATAAGTGGTGTGCTGGGTGAGAGGGGTCGTTGACTATTTTACCAGAGCGGGTGACTGTGCGTGAGGTGTAGATGGAGTCCAGAGAGGGGAGGGGGCAGCCAATTATTTTGGAGGCTGTCTTGATGATGCGTTGGAGTTTGTGTTTGGTGTGTTTATCAGTGGAACCGTACCAGACTGTGATGGATGAGGTGAGGATGCTTTGAATTATGGCCTGGTGTAGAATTGGACCAGCAGGCGTTGTTGGACTCTGTACTTCCTCAGTTGCCTGAGGAAGTACAGGCGCTGCTGGGCCTTTTTGATGATGGCAGTGGTGTTAATGTCCCATTTGAGTTTGTTGCTGATGTGGGTGCCGAGGAACTTGAATGAATCAGTTAGGGTTATGGGTTGATCTGAGATGGTTATTGGGAGTATGTGTTTTTTTTTTAAGTCCTGAAGTCTATGGCAATTTCCATGGTTTTGGAGGTGTTGAGCAGGAGGTTGTTGGATGAGCACCTCCGTCTTCTCTTTAAGTTTAACATTACATAAGGTTCAGTAAAATACTCATTTTTAAGTTTAGGTTTTTTCCATATCTCCACCTTCCACTTATCCTGATGGATTGTTGATCATTTTGTTTTAATTATGTGTGTTTAATTATATAAAATCATACTTAAGTCAGCAGAAGAAAAAAATCATGGACATCTCTCTTGTGTGCTCTGTCCCAGTTAAATATCTTTTTTGTCACCCTGTTATTTGGCAGCTGGACCAGGCGGTTCCATAACCTAACAACCATTTCACCTTTTTGCTTGACCAAGCATGAGTCCCAACTAGGGGTGTAGCGATTCGACCTCACAACGATTCGATTCGATTACGATTCTTCAGGCAACGATTCAATGCATCGTGAAATCTCTTCATTTGACCACGATTCGATTCGATACATTTTCGATAAATGTTCTATCAGTTAATTCCCCCAAAAAAAATTTTTAATACACAAATGTGGCTAGGGGAACTGATTCACTCAGCATGAATGGACTATTGGTCAATAAAAACAATACACAAAAAAACAACAAAAAAAGAAAAGTTTTCTTTGAATTTTTTTATTTCGATTATAATCGTTTCTAACATATTCAAATCGATGCATCGAATCGAACACATTAGAATCGATGCATCGATGTATCGTTACACCCCTAGTCCCAACCCATATCCCCTTCTATAGCCCCTTTTGGTGTATATTTATGGACTCCCAGGTATCTCATGGCCCGGTTCTGAATAGCTATTATCCAAAGCACTTTACAATTTGTTCCTCACGTTTCACTCCATTCACACACCGACGGCAGAGGCGACCATGCGAGGTGCCAACCTGCTCATCGGGAGCAATTAGGGGTTAAGTATCTTGCTCAAGGACACTTCGACACAAGATACAAGATACAAGATTCCTTTATTGCCACACAACCATGGCAGGCATGCGGGAAGTGAGTCAGACTTGGGGGTGCGGCGGTCGGAGTCAGAGATAAATAATAATAATAACGTCATATTAAATGCATGCGCGAAGCGCATCATTCGTGATTTTCCATTCATTTGAAAGATCAATATTATACACTACAACAGACAAACTGGAACACCAACATGTGGACAGTTCACACACAAAATGCAGCAGTTTCGTTTTCGCACACCGCACAGGATCTGTGTGTGTGTGTGTGTGTGTGTGTGTGTGTGTGTGTGTGTGTGTGTGTGTGTGTGTGTGTGTGTGTGTGTGTGTGTGTGTGTGTGTGTGTGTGTGTGTGTGTGTGTGTGTGTGTGTGTGTGTGTGTGTGTGTGTGTGTGTGTGTGTGTGTGTGTCACTGAGTCACTGAGTCACTGACTGTCACAACAACAATCCCAGCAGGAGCGATAATAAACACACATTACCTATTCCGGAGACGGTAGAACACCGATGGTGGTCTTGCGTTCAGGAGTGGTGGAAATAAACTCCTTCATGACAACATGAATGTCCAGTGAGTCCAGAATATCCTGATGTATATGCAGCAAGTCCAGGTTATTATTATTAAAGAAATCAGATATTCATAGTGTTTTTGAGACATTTCTTTTCTGAGACACAAGTAAACACACTCTCCACTTCAGTCAGTCCTCCCTCTCTGCAATTCGTTCCTGCATACAACATCGCCGACAGATATATTCCTTTACTGCGAATTGTCCCAAAAACTATTCCAGGCCGCTATTTCTTTTACCAACGGATTTCCAGTTCCGCGTTGACGCTTCCAGGCTTCCAGGCCGCGTCTATTCGAATCCCAACTGGTTCATGCGTCGGCTACACGCTTGCGGCTTCTTTACTAACACTGCATTATCGAGACAGCGCCCCTATGAGGATCTGGCAATGAAATCCAAGAGTAGGGTAAATCTGCAGTGCCGCTCGCTCAGTGACATTGAGTAGCCTCGGTATTACAATGGAATAAAGGCCAAAACAACCTTGCAGTTGCAGTTACACTCCCCGCCAGCAGGGGGTGCTGCAGCCCCCGCCGCACCCCCCCTTGCCGCGTCCTTGCAGGTTGGTGGTATTCAGGGTGTGCACAGGACTTTAGAGGGGCAGGTGCTCAAAGGCTGAAAAGGGCACTATACCTGTGTGTTTTAACTAAGCCGATTTTTAAGGGCCCTTTTCGGGCGGGGGGGGGGGGGGCTTTTTATGCTTTTTGGGGGGGTTTTGGTGATCAAATATTGAATATTGAACTATAACAATCAGTGCAGGAGCTCACTTATCTTTGAAAGACACTTTTATCACTGACTTAAAAGGCCCATACATCTCCATAAATGTTCAGGGGGGAGGGAATAAGTGCTTACCCTACAGACCCCAAGAAGTGCTGTACATTCTGTATTGTTTAATATAAATGCATTTTTTATTCCGATCCTGATTTGTATTTGAGATTCCCAAATCCCATCGGACTTGACTTCTTCGTGTCCCTCAATGAGTGTAATACCAGCATTCAACTGTATGCGCCACAGCGGTTTCTATCATCATCATCATCACCACCCACGCTATGCATAAAATATATAGGTCCGCGGAGAGGCACGCTGAGGAGGCCGTGCAAACTGCAATGGAATATGGGGCATCTCTCTCTCTTTACCTAATATTTTGATTATATCCTGACATTTTTCAGTTGGAAGGGCAGTCTATATGCGTAACGAAAAAAACAAATATATATATATATTTAAAAAAAAAAATAATGGCACTTTTTTTTATGAGGCTCAAATGGGCAGGTGCTCAAGCACCCCTTCGGCTCTATGTGTGCACGTGCCTGGTGGTATTTGTGATCGGTACAGAGTGTATTAAGCTCTACAGTACATAAAACTGGAACATAGATACATTAAGTCAGTGGTGGCACACCGGCAAGGGTCATATCAGGCTTTTTTGTCAATAGTAATAATAATAATAATAATACATCTATCTTATATAGCGCTTTTCCAGGTGCTCAAAGACGCTTTACATGGGTAGGAGAGACAAAACTATGGCAAAACAAAAAACAGAACAAAAATAATACATGACAAAATAAAATAAAACCGACAGAATTAGAGGTCAAAAGCAAGATTGAAAAGGTGAGTTTTGAGGGCTGATTTAAAAGATGTCAGGGTGTTTGCATCACGGATATGGCTGGGGAGGGCATTCCAGAGGGAGGGGGCCGCAGCAGCAAAGGCCCTGTCGCCCCAGGTCCGGAGCCTGGGTGTTAGGAGGTTGGCATCTGCAGCCCTAAGGTGGGCATGTGACGGTGGAGGAGGTCAGACAGGTATTGTTTTATTGTGGATCCCCATTAGTCTTCACCAAAGTGAGACTACTCTTCCTGGGGTCCAAATATTAAAAATACAAACACACACAAAAAAAGTTAAATAAAAATATAAAACCACAAACATTGAAGTAGGGCTGGGCGATATGATCAAAAACGTTATCGCGATAAAATTATAAAATTATTCTCATATAACTCGATATCAATAATTATCGTCGATATAACGTCTGTCAAGTTTAATTAACTTATTATGCCCGGCGCCGATACGCGGGCTGACTTGTTTTGCTGCTGTGAATGTCTCGAGAGTCGAGTTGATGTCGTCATCAGTCCGCGCACGTTAGGAGTTAGCCAAAGCAAGCGGAGTATTTCATGACAATGTACTAAAAAATGACCCTAAAATACTCTGTTCCGCCCAATTCATTGCAACGACGTCCACCGTATACCCCACACTACTATAACAGTTACCCTCAGAATTCAAAACACACACCAACTCGGCAGGTAACCTGTGAAATAGCGGCGTGCAAGCTAATTAGCCATAGCCAGCCTTGTTTACTGCGTCCTACCTCCGCGCCTCCTTCCGGGTCTCCTTCCGGGTCTCCTTCCGGGTCTCCTTCCGCTATCGGCCATCTCCTTCACTGATTGGTTGTTAGTGCGTGTGTTCATATCCAAGCTTGGAAAATCGATATATCGAAACTTTGCGACCACGTTTCATGTTTATTTCGAGGAAATAATTTATCGCGATAGTTATCGTTATCGTTTTATCGCCCAGCCCTACATTGAAGTACTCACTCAATATTCATAAGTTAGATATCACAATTCTCAACCATAAAATACAAATTACATATTCAGTCCATAAGAACAAAACCGATCAAAATCATATATTTGATTTTAACCGATCACCTTTATATTTCCATACTAATTTCAAAAGTCAATGGCCAAAATGTAACTCATTATTCATGAGCGCAATTTAAAACTTTTTTTTAAACATAAATTTGTTCCTTATCATAGTTATATTTCTGGGTATTTTATTCCAATAAGCAACTGTTCTATACATTACCTTCTTTTTTCATTACATTCATCTATTACAACACCCAGCAGTTTTGCCTCACTGACCTGTTCGATATCAGCACAGTTCAGAACTAGATTTAATTTAGGATTTTATCTAGATGTATATTTTGAGGCTATCATTATACTCTTGGTTTTTGCAACATTTAACTTTAACTTATTTTCACTTACCCAGTTGGAAATCTCATCTTGCAATAACCTATTAACAGACTCAGATTGTTCCGCCGCTACATACACGGTAGTATCATCTGCATAGATCTCCATTGATGCATTATTAAGTACTAATGGTAAATCATTAACGAAGATTGCATACAATAAGGGACCCAGGCAGCTCCCTTGGGGCACTCCGGCATGGAGTTCCCTCATCTCCGATAGTGTGCCATTAAACATCACGCATTGTAGTCTATTAAGTAAGTAATTATTTAACAACTTAATAGCACTTTCATTGAATGTATAAGCTGAAAGTTTCACGAGCAGAAGATCATGATCTATAATGTCGAATGCAGCGCTAAAATCCAGAAGCACAGCACCCACCATTGACTTCTGTGACGACCCCCACTTCACCTGCAAATGGGGAGTCTTCTGACTCAGAGAGCAGGGTGGAGTGGGTAGGTCGTTACCCCAATTTGAAGCACCTGTGCAGTGCAGAGAGCTGCCTGCACAACCAGTATATATGTAAGGGATAATGTATAGCTACGAGGTCATTGTCGCAAAATAATTGACCGACACGTAGTTTAAAATACCGAGCTGCTTCGGCGAGGTGTTTTAAACGTCAGTGAAGGTCAATTATTTTGCGACAATGACCGAGTAAAGCTATACATTATCCCGCTTATTACATGGCTAATTTACTAACAATATACCTAATTCATTTGACAAATCGCAGTTGTTCTGTGGCTCTGTCAGCCCAAATAAAGTGATTATTATTATCGCGGGCAGCCTCTGTTCTGGCTCCGCTGTAATCTACACACACTCCCCTGTCAGTGCAGCCGCGGCAGGTGTGTCTGATTTGCTGCACTGATGTGGGCTTGATTGCGAACAGCTGCGCACATCGGTCATTATTGTCCCACAGCGGTCATTATTGAAAAATAATGACCGCTGTCGGGGGGCTATTGACCAATCACAAGCAAGCATTTCGGCGAATGTGAAAACGCCATGTAATAAGTTCCCCTGTCTAATCCCTTCTGTCTGCTTCTCCCATCTGCTCACCCCATCAAACAGGACAGGTTGTACCTACCACCAAGTGAACCAACTTGGAACCTCTGTCCATTCTGATATATACCTTTGTTGTTTAATTCGATTATTATTTGTTTAGATAGGATTAAATAAACTCTTTGTTCAATTGTTTTCCAAGATGGCAGCTCCATGTTTTTAAGCTGTGAGTTGTGAGATTTTATGTATTTTAAATGTGTTTTTTATGGCTTTTTTTACTACACCTGCTTGACATTGCCTTCATTCAGATACTGGCTGGACATAATCTGAAAATCTGCTTGGATTAGCTGCTTTCTGTCCGGTTTGCTGACATGCTTTCCCTGAGCTGAGGCCTACTCCATCTGCTCTACAAGCTGTAGCCTCCATCTGCCCTGCTTTGTGGGCTACGGCCTACTAGCCTTCCAACTAGCCTCCACCAGCCCCACAGCAGCTGCTTGGATTACCTGCTTTCTGTCCTGTTTGCTGACATACCTTCTGTGAGCTGAGGCATACTACATCTGCTCTACAAGCTGTAGCCTCCATCTGCCCTGCTTTGTGGGCTGAGGCCTACTAGCCTCCTTGCTGGCCTCCACCAGCCCTGCAGCAGCTAGCCTCCACCAGCTCTGCAGCAGCTAGCCTCCACCAGCTCTGCAGCAGCTAGCCTCCACCAGCTCTGCAGCAGCTAGCCTCCACCAGCCCTGCAGCAGCTAGCCTCCACCAGCTCTGCAGCAGCTAGCCTCCACCAGCCCTGCAGCAGCTAGCCTCCACCAGCTCTGCAGCAGCTAGCCTCCACCAGCTCTGCAGCAGCTAGCCTCCACCAGCTCTGCAGCAGCTAGCCTCCACCAGCTCTGCAGCAGCTAGCCTCCACCAGCTCTGCAGCAGCTAGCCTCCACCAGCTCTGCAGCAGCTAGCCTCCACCAGCTCTGCAGCAGCTAGCCTCCACCAGCTCTGCAGCAGCTAGCCTCCACCAGCTCTGCAGCAGCTAGCCTCCACCAGCTCTGCAGCAGCTAGCCTCCACCAGCTCTGCAGCAGCTAGCCTCCACCAGCCCTGCAGCAGCTAGCCTCCACCAGCTCTGCAGCAGCTAGCCTCCACCAGCTCTGCAGCAGCTAGCCTCCACCAGCCCTGCAGCAGATAGCTCCTCCAGCAGCTAACCTCCTCCAGCCCTGCAAACTTGTTGTTGTTGTTGTTACTGAGGAGACTACTTGTTTTGCTTCTAGCGTTTTTGGAACAGAACTACAACAGAACTACAACAGAACTACACGTTTTTGGAACAGAACTACACAAATATTCTGTGCAAGGCCTCTATTCAGTGATGAGTGGTGCAGTGTTTGGTAGCAATTAGTAGTTTTTATTAGATTTTTACAATCCTATTGGATTTTTTACAACTTTCAACACCCTTTTTAATAACTAACTTTTTTTTCTTCTGATCTTGGGGCTCTTAATTTAATTTAATTTTTTTAAACATTGTATTACGAAAATCCCATGATGTGGCTACCTCCCCTGCTACTCTACCTGGTGCTGGGGATCTCCGGGACCGGTGTCGCTTCCGACGCTGAACACCCACAAGACACACCTGCGTTTGATGTGTGGCCTACCCCAGGCACCATGGCTTCCCCGGATTCAGAAAGAGTTTTTGCCAAGATGACAACCCCGCTGCTCGCGGAGGACCTTCTCTCATGGACGTCTCATCTACCCGGGGTTCTGCCGCGAGGAATACGTTGTCTATGGGCCCAGGGAAATGGGAGACTTTCCCCCTATGCAGCGCGCACTTGCGACGGCAAGCCGACCAGCCCAGCGAGGAAGACCTGGCTCCTAATTCTCCTACTCCTGATGTCGGGTAACGTGAAACCGAATCCAGGCCCAGAACTGTGTCAGCTGCAAACGCCAGAGGAGTTTAGAACGAAAGACGGATTACGTCTTTTTCACCTTAATGTTCGCAGCATGATTAATAAGATGGACTCCATCAGAATATGGGCCGATTCGACTGACTCTGATATCATTGTCCTTTCTGAGACGTGGCTCAAAAAGTCGATTACAAATGATATGATAAATATAAAAGATTACAATGTCTTTAGAACAGACCGTGTGGGAAAAGGGGGCGGGGTTGCAATTTATGTTAAAAACCATTTAGACTGCACCTGCATCGAATCCCTAACAAAACCGAAATGCTTTGAACTCTCTGTAATTAAACTATCGCTCCAAATAGTTCAGACATTATAGTGGTCGGATGCTACCGCCCGCCCGCTGCCACAAGCGAAGCCACGAACATACTCTCCAATCTTCTCCATAACTGGACTAAATCCGAGATGGTTCTACTCGGAGACCTAAACTGGGACTGGCAAACGGATTTACAAAACTCTTTCAAGGACACTTGTGACTCTCTCTGCTTGGTGCAACTAGTTAACTCGCCAACTCGGTTAAACCAAAAAGATTTAGAGAAGTCCACTTTGATTGATGTTATTCTTACAAACGCACCTCACCGTTTCTCCGCAGTAGGCACGTTTTGTAATGATATAAGCGACCACTGCGCAATTGCTTGTGTGAGAACCTGTAAGGTCCCTAAAGGAAAGCCACGTTTCATTCATAAGAGACGATTCAAACATTTCGATGAGCAAGCGTTTCTACATGATGTTTTTAATAGTGATTTACACATTGTTTCACTTATGACCGATGTTGAGTTAGCATGGAATTATTTTAAATCCACCTTCTTGGCTATATGTGACAAGCATGCTCCTTTTAGGACATCTAGGATAAGCGGTAAAGATAACCCCTGGTTTAATGATTCTATGTCCTCTCTCATTCGACAGAGAGACACTGCCTGGGCTAAAGCAAAGAAATCGAATATTCCATTAGATTGGAATCTGTATAGGACACTAAGAAACAAATGCACTAAGCTGATTAAAAACTCTAAATGTGCCTACTATCTTAATGCAATTCATGACAATTTGAATAACCCTGCAAAGTTTTGGAAACTTGTTAAATCCTCCTCAGGTTCTATCACTCCAAACAGCCTTCCTGATCTCTTAAGGGTAAATCAGAGTGAAATCAAGGGCAAAATGGATATTGCAGACAGCTTTAATAATCATTTTATTTCTGCTGGCTCAATCTTTGATTCTAGCAACTCAGGGATGATCGCTGCAGAAGGAGAGCCAGGTCCTCCGCCACTTGACCCTGATCAACTGTTCACCTTTGCCCCCATCTTGACCTCTCAGGTTCACAAAGCTTTAATGAGCCTAGATGTAAAGAAATCTTCAGGCCCAGACAAGATAGAGCCGTTTTCTTCAAAGTTGCTGCAGGTCTGATTGCAGAACCCATAACCTCTATTTTGAATCTCAGTCTTTGTGCTGGTGAATTACCTAGCTCATGGAAGTCGGCCATGGTTCTCCCCTTGTTAAAGGGCGGAGACCCCTCTGACCTAAATAATTATCGCCCTATTTCCAGACTGTCTGTAATGGCCAAAGTCTTTGAATCTCTTATAAACGAACAACTGAAAAAGTTTCTAACTGACCATAATATTCTTAACGAGTCTCAGTCAGGCTTCAGATCAGGCCATAGTACTACTTCAGCGACTATGCTAGTCTCAAATGACATAATTGAAGCACTGGACAAGAAAAAACACTGTGCAGCATTGTTTGTTGATCTGTCTAAAGCTTTTGATTCTGTGGATCATGCATTGCTACTGCAAAGGCTTGGCTGCATAGGTATTGGTAAAATGGCTTTGAGCTGGTTTAAAAACTATCTATCTGAAAGAACTCAGTGTGTTTCAGTAGAAGATTATACCTCAGCTGCTCTTACTGTAAACAAAGGTGTTCCACAAGGTTCTATTTTGGCCCCTGTCTTATTTTCCATCTTTATAAATGAACTAGGAAATGGGATAAACCCAGCACGTTTTCATTTATACGCCGATGATACAGTTGTTTACACAGTGGCTTCCTCTTTAACTCAGGCCATAGAGCTTCTACAGGATGCTTTTAATACACTACAACACTCCTTGCTAAGGCTAAGACTGGTCCTTAATGCAAAAAAGACCAAGTACATGACCTTCTCTCGCTCTCGAGCTAATACAGCTGTCCCCCCGATTCTGACACTGGAAGGGACATGCCTTGACAAAGTAGCATCCTATAAATATCTGGGCATATGGATTGATGAAAAGATGGCCTTTGATGTTCATATTGGGAACCTACTGAGAAAACTTAGACCTAAACTGGGCTTTTTCTTCCGGTTAAAGAAATGTTTCCCGTCTGAAGCCAGGAAGAGAATTGTGCAGAGTTCCTTTCTGCCTGTATTAGACTATGGCGATGTAATCTATATGCATGCTCCTTCCTCCCTGCTTAAAAAGCTGGATTCTGCGTACCATACTGCCATACGTTTTGTAACAGGTGCAGCCTGGCTCTCGCACCCACCACTGCACTTTGTATCAGTCATTAGGATGGTCCTCTCTGTACCAAAGAAGACAATCACACATGTTGATTTTTATCCTTAAGTCATTGCTAGGTAAGCTGCCCTTATATATCTCCAGACTTCTGTCCTTTTATACTTGCTTTTTTAATACCAGACGAGCAGCAAATGGGATGCTGTTAAATGTTCCTTTGATGCAGTCAGAGCTTGGTAAAGCTGCATTCTCCCACTATGCTCCCTTTTTATGGAATACGCTGCAAGTGAAACTTTGTCTACAGGCACTTCCTACTGTGAATGCTTTTAAAGGTCTGCTACGATTAGCCCTTTATTAAACATGTAACTGTTTTACCTGATGCTATTGTTGATGTGATTATGCTCCTTGCCACTGCACAAATGACCCTCTGTATTTATATTTGAATTGTATGTTTTTTGTTTAAAGAACTATTTTACTATTTCTTTCACTATTTGGGCACTTTTACACAATTCCTGTGAGTCTATGGAACACCTCTGTAATATATATATTTTTTTTATTCATTGTTTTGTATTTCTAATCAAGTCCTCAAAAACAGCATTTTTCTACCTCAAGATCTCGAGCTGTTTTTAGGCTGGGCTGCAGGTGCCACCTAAACCACTGCGGAGCGTCGTCTTCGCCTGAACATTAACATGCAGCCTGGGCTCCTAAACCACTTCCCCGGCGCCTGAACATTAACATGCAGCAGTGACTATATGACATCACATATAGGCACATTTTCAAACGACTCAGTTCAGTGAGGGTGAATATTGTGAGAGGAGAATTGGAAGAATGCGCCAATATGAGAATTTTGAGACATAGATCATATTAATATAAGTTCACATAGCTAGGAAACAATGCTAAACACTCAAAAAGGCCATTCATAAGATAGTTGTGGTAAATTCCCACAGACTTTCTACAATAATTTGAGGTTATTGTAGTACAATACAATGAGATTGATTATCTGGAAGGAGGAGGAAGGATTCATACTGATAGAATTGTTGGTCTCCTCATCTGACTTAGCAGATGAGGAATAAAACGTGTACACCAGACAAACCAGAATTGTAGTTCAACTCAGCTGATTTATTGGAGTCAGGGCCAAGAGTGAATAAAAGGTTGCCTTTTACATACAAAAGATTATCAGAGAACATTAACAGGGCTGTCTGTTGTACAGAAATATCACAATCAGGTTTGCATCTCCAACCTCAATAATGTACATAAAACAGTCGGTAACATAATCTGAACATACATTGACCATGCTGCACACATTTATACATGAGTAAATCTGGTTTCAGATATTAAGGATTTACACTAAACTTTAAACAACAAATGGTGTTTTCCCATGATTTACTCACATAAAATGCATCAGTCAGTCTCTCTGGTGGTGGAAGGAGCGGTGGAGCACGCAGATCCCCTGGGGTTGGGTCTGGGCTCCAGAATTACACTTTGTGGGCCCTTATATCCTATCATGTCTAGCCAATATTAGCACATGGTTGATCCAATCCAGCGTCTTCTTCTGGGGGTTGGGTCTTGTCCCACGGGTGGGGGCTGGTGTGATGTCATCTTCCCTCAGTGATAAGAAGGGGGGTCTTTCTGCCCCCCCCCCCCCTTTGGTGTGGCCACTTGAGTACAGAGGCCTGTTTCAATAAACCTTTAGATAACTTCGCTTGTGACTTAGTGTCCATGACTAATCATCTCTTCAACAAGTCTAAACTGGTCTGCCCTGTGGTCAGCCCAGCTGTCTTTGATCAGCATTTACATACAGTCAGTTCGAAAAGGTGTAGTGGGGGTTGCGAATGGCTCTCTGTTGTTTATTTGCTGCAGCTGTCTCCACTGACAGTCGAGACTCTTTTAGCCACTGAGTCTCTCTCTGCTATTGAAAGATACATCTGGCTTTTGATGTGGTCCTCTAATTTATTCACACATATTAATTATGAAATTCAACGTCAATTCTACCACATAGTTCCCCTTTAATGCCCTGTTTTATGTTGAAACTTGTTGTGTGCTGTGTTGGTCAGGACTCCCTGGAAGAAGAGATCTTGTATCTCAATGGGACATTCCTGGATAATTAAAGGATAAATAAAAAATAAAAAATAAAAAAAATCACGTGTGTTGACTCCCTTTATGTGATAAACCTCTGGTTCGTCATACTTCCTATCAATATGTGTAAGCCGGTTATCAGTCAGCGATGTGAGTGCTGTGTTTGTGGAGTAGCCAGCTTTGTATGCGTGTTGGTGATCTGAATTAATTCTGTTCCCATCAAAATAAGCTTGTACCTTTAGGGGTAGGGAGGGAGGGGCAAGGTTGTTGAGGGCTTTAAATGTGATGAGTGTGAGTGATGAGTATCCTGTATTTGATCGGAAGCCAGTGGAGGTCGTGGAGGACAGGGGTGATGTGATCAGAGCGACGGGTGGAGGTGAGCATGCGGGCAGCAGAGTTTTGGACATATTGGAGTTTATTGAGGATAGTGTTTGGTGAGCCGTAGAGGATGCTGTTACAGTAATCCAGTCTTGATGAAATGAATGCATGAACCAGTGTTTCAGCAGCGGAGAGTGATAGGGAGGGGCGGAGACGAGCAATGTTCCGGAGGTGGTAGCAGGCCGTTTTGGTTATGTGGTTCACATGGGGGAGGAAAGAAAGGATGGAGTCCAGGATGATGCCAAGGTTATGGACGTGAGTGGAGGGGGTGACAATGGAACCATCAATATTTAGGGAGAAATCCTGGGTGTGGCTGGTGAGGGATTTTGGACCGATAATGATGATTTCTGATTTATTGCAGTTTAGTTTGAGAGAGTTATTATGCATCCATGTTTTGATGTCTGATAGTACACTGCTTATGTTTGTAGAACTGCGGTCCTATGTGCCATACATAGCTCTCATGTCAGTTCGTCTGCATACAGAGTATTTGTGCTTATGTTCGTACATGTTTGCTAACATATGTTGTCAATGTGCTCTTTCGCAAAATGTTACTCATATTTTGCATGATGTGTTTTTAACCAGTTCTTAATGAACTGTTTGCATGCTATATATATTATGCTTTCTTTTGTAGCTGCTTTTTAACACCAGGCCCAGGGACAACAGTTGAAAATGAGCTTTGGCTAACACTGTCTCACACATTTACAGTAATGTTCATTAATGTGTGTTGTCCCTGTTCAAATAAAGTCTAAACTAAACTAAACTGCCACCGTACAGCTGCGTGTGCCGTCCTTCGGATGAGACATTAAACCGAGGTCCGTGACTGAATTTGGTCGTTAAAGAACCCAGGGCGCTTATCGCAAAGAGCAGAGGGTTCCTCGCTAAATTCCCGATCATGTCTCTGACGTCAAGGCCACCTCACCACCTGATACCCCCCCCCCCCCTTAATTGGCCGATCACCTGAGCCTTTCAGCCATTGTGTAGTGCCAGTGTATGGCAGCCATTGAGCCTGCATAGCCCAAGGTCGGGTGCTACACAGTGGTGGTGAAGGAAGCAATTTCCACCCTACATTGTGAAAAGCACTTTGAGTCCGTCTATCAAAAGAGCCCCCTATATGCAATGATCATTTATTCATTCCTTCACACATTTTTCTCTGAGACATGATATTGATGCACATACCGTACGAATGTCTCTGGGGACTGAGGAATGCAATATTTACTGTGTGGGGTGTATTGTCTCTCTCTCTCTCTCTCTCTCTCTCTCTCTCTCTCTCTCTCTCTCTCTCTTTCTCTCTCTCTCTCTCTCTCCCTTCATCTCTCTCATTAATGGTGTGTACATTAATGGACTATAACATAGGACTGGTGTGTACATTAATGACTATAACTCTTGGGAATTGTGTGTACATTAATGAACTATAACTATACTACACATAGAACCGAAACCCGTCCAATCTTTCGCCATCGACTAAAGACTAAATAAAAAAATAATCTAACCCTAACTAACCTTACTGTCATGCACTTGTCCTAATAAACTAACCTACACTGTAGCACTCAACACTTTGATGAACATTGTTACTCAGCTGATAGAGTTGTGCCCTTCCTGATGACTTGACGTACAGAACTTGTAAGTCGCTTTGGATAAAAGCGTTCCGCTAAATGACTAAATGTAAATGTAAATGGTGTGTACATTAATGGACTATAACTATACTACATATAGGACTGGTGTGTACATTAATGGACTATAACTATACTACATATAGGACTGGTGTGTACATTAATGGACTATAACTATACTACATATAGGACTGGTGTGTACATTAATGGACTATAACTATAACTACATATAGGACTGGTGTGTACATTAATGGACTGGGGGTGATTTCCTCCAGTTAAAGGACGACTCCACTTTTTTTGGAAATTAGCTTATTTAACATCTTCCCTGGAGTTAGACAAGAAGATGCATACCTTTTTTGTCTCTGTGCGTGCATTTTAGCTTTGGGAATAGACGCTCCGTTAGCATAGCTTAGCTTCATCACTGGAAGTGGGGGAGGACAGTAGCCTTACAGTGCCTTACAGTGTATTGCAAGGTCTGACATTGACCAAACTTGATATGCATGACCTTGGTGGGCTCCAGGTCAACTCCTGAAAAGGGGGTCAATGTCAGACTTTGCAATCAAAGTTAGGGGGCTAATAACCCTTGCCATAATTTCAGTGCGCCCCCTAACTTTTGATTGCAAGGTCTGACATTGACCCCCTTTTCAGGAGTTGACCTAGAGCCCACCAAGGTCATGCATATCAAGTTTGGTCAATGTCAGACCTTGCAATACACTGTAAGGCACTGTAAGGCTACTGTCCTCCCCCACTTCCAGTGATGAAGCTAAGCTATGCTAACGGAGCGTCTATTCCCAAAGCTAAAATGCACGCACAGAGACAAAAAAGGTATGCATCTTCTTGTCTAACTCCAGGGAAGATGTTAAATAAGCTAATTTCCAAAAAAAGTGGAGTCGTCCTTTAAGATGAGCCTCCAGAGGATCAGAGTACAGCTTGGACTACGACTTTGAATGTGAATTTATTCACACACACACACACACACACACACACACACACTCAACTCAACTAGGGCTGTCCCCGACTAAGGATTTGTATAGTCGACTTTGATTGGCCGAAATTAGCCGATAGTCGACTATTAGTCGGCTATGAAAAAAAAAGAATGACAAAAAAAAGTATATATATATATATTTTTTTTTATCATTCCATTGGGGCTGTGGGGGGTGCTTAATGTCTGAAGGAGTCGACTGAAGGCTTCTTGTCCTCTGCAAAAGCATGCAATTGGTCCACTGATAGATACATGTTGATATTTGTCTAGTCTAGTGTGTTCATTAGATCATGATGGGTGAAATCCTCTTTCAGTGCCTCTGTGCCTGTTTTCTTAGGCAGTTAGCCTCTGGTATGCGTGCCATTAGCGTTAGCCACGCTTCTAGGCCTCTTTTCTTTTGGAAAGAATGATAATAAACAAAACAAAAAAAATTGCATTCGACTAAGAGGTTGGCAGTCGACTACGGCTCCTTTCGATCGATTAGTCGACTATTCGACTAATAGGGGTCAGCCCTACTTTAAACACACAAGAAAAGGACACTTTAAATGAAGGAAAAGGACATTTTAAGAAAATAACTTGTTGTGATTGTTGTATTTAAGCATTACATCACGCGCAGGAGTGGTTTGTGACCAATAAACCATGCCTAGGGGTGGTCGTTAGACCCCCCTAGGCATGGTTTATTGGTCACAAATCACGACTACAAGTGGTGTAAAGCTTTTATACAACTGCCAGATTCATCCAACCTTATTTCTATACAATAAACACACATTAATCGAAGATTTATTGAAAAAACCATCCGCCAGAAAAAGTAGTTCCCACAACTACAAAAAAGACAAGTTGCCTCCATGTGGAAGCAGCTTGAAGTGCATCCAACCAAACTAACACATCCAACTGTGTATTATTGGAATGATTGAGAGAAGTTGCCTCATGTGGAAGCAGCTTGAAGTGCATCCAACCAACTAACACATCCAACTGTGTATTATTGGAATGATTGATTGAAAATTGTATTACCAGATGCAGAATGGGTACAATACAGTACGGCTCAATACACACAATTGTTAAGGGAATGCAGACCTACTTTCCATAGAACTTCATTCTTAGATGCTTCTATATAAAGTAGGTAAAACAAATTAAAACGTTTTCTTTGCCCTATAGGAAAAAAACGTTTTCTTCGCCCTATTTTTTATTTATTTCTTTTAGCCTAAACTTAACCAGTTGGAAACCAGGGGTACAGTAATAAAATTAGCAATCAACCAATCAATCAATTCAATAGACCATGCTCACTTAAAACAGCGCTGCTTCTCTCTCAGTCTGACTCCCCCGCTGTTGCAGACAGGAGTGTGTGTGTGTGTGTGTGTGTGTGTGTGTGTGTGTGTGTTGTGTGTGTGTGTGTATGTGTGTGTGTGTGTGTGTGTGTGTGTGTGTGTGTATGTGTGTGTGTGTGTGTTTTGTGGGTACGCCAGCGTCGGACAGTGTGAGAGTGAACGCTGCAGTCAGTGGGAAGGAAGTAGACATTTAAATCAATCAATTAATCAATCAATCAATCCGCGATTTTTCTTTTGTTCTAGATTGACTCAAGACCCATCAATTACATCATCCAACATTGTTTAAAGGACTAACACATTCCCCTTGACAGAATCGCTTCATATTTAGTCGTTATGGTGCTATCAACATATCCATTTGTTGTCCGCGATCTTGTTTTCTCCCGGAGTGAGCCGGGGAGTGATATGTGATTCGGTTGTGGGCGGTCCTGAGCCCAGGACCGTGGATTGTTGCCAATAAAGACGTGTAAATGGCCAATCAGAATCGAGAAATTTGCATGCCGTTGTATAAAGTATAGTTAGTAACGGCAAGTATAGCATAGGGACATAGAAGAAAACTGCACATTGTATAGGTACAGTATGTGTACATAGGATCCAGTGCCTTTAAGTGATTTATTAACATAACTTTTCTTTTATTATTATTACTATTACTATTGTTTTTATATGTGATGAATAAAACTCTTGAATCTTGAAATTGTCTGCGTGTGCCAGGTCTCCCAAGAAGCTTTTGGAGGGAGAGCCTGATCACCAACAGAGGCAAACAAAACATACAACATGGATAGGCTTACACACCTACCTACTACTTACATACATACAACATGGATACATAAATACTTATGACCGGGGAGAGATGTCCTTCTTCTACGACCCTGAATACATGACTCACATCTACACTGAACGAAGACACAGCCACTGAGAAACCATACTTATATATAGTAAATGCTGGCGATGCCAATCAGAGGTGTCTCTCTCTCTGTGATGCTACAACCATGACAGTGGTCAGTGTGAGAGATATGTGTGAGAGAGAGAGAGAGAGAGAGAGAGAGAGAGAGAGAGAGAGAGAGAGAGAGAGAGAGAGAGAGAGAGAGAGAGAGAGAGAGAGAGAGAGAGAGAGAGAGAGAGAGAGAGAGAGAGAGAGAGAGAGAGAGAGAGAGAGAGAGAGAGAGAGAGAGAATACTCAACTCTTCCTCTCCTCTAGATATCCATGTCTCGGCGGTCTACATGGTCCTTGTTGTCAGACTGTTGCCTTTTATCGTACATTAAGTTACAAGAGAGAACGTCAAAAATAAAATAAATATATATCAAATAACAATTCAAAAATAGAAAAGAACACAACATTAGACAAAGACGACCCACAACACCCACTGTCTCACGCCACAAGAACAGCTTCTGCCCCTCTGCGGGGGGCTTCATCAACAAGGCTCAGGCCCCCCACTGACCCCCCCCCCCCCCCCCCCACTGTGGTACATTAACACACCCTTCCTCGACTATATATCTAGTATATATACACTCAAAACTGTTCATACTTGTTCAATACTGCTCAATTGCACAACCCTGCTACATATTCTATTCCACTGTATTTATTATTATTATTTTTTCTCTTTTTATTGATTTTCTCCAGGGTCCATACAAACAATGTCATTACTTCACATTCATTTATCCAAGCATTCTGTAGTGCAATTATCATCCAGGGTCACTAAATCTGAGTTAAAGTGCAGAAGTACAAGTATACACACGAGGACCAATACAGTCAGTAACAACAAATAACAAAAAACAACAAAATAATACGTCGGGGTGCATCTTCCTCACACTCGACTCCCTTTACACAAGGTTCACTTACAAATGTATCCGAAAGGACACAGCTATACATTTTAAACAAATGACGAGCGTGCCAGTGTAATGTACACTATCCGTCTTTCCCATTCCCACTGTATTTCTATTCTAATTTAGTGTATACACTCTACTACATCCTGCACAATTGTACAGCCCTGTCCTATATTCTGTTATATTATATTTCTTATTATAATTTAGTTTATTTATTCATTTTATTTGATTCTACTTTAATTGGCTGTTAATGTTGACGCACCAAACGACCAAAACAAATTCCTTGAATGTGAAAACTTACTTGGCAATAAAGACCGATTCTGATTCTGATCTTGATTCTGATCCTGGATTCAAAGCACACTTCTCACGAGCCGCCACCGAGGACGGAGCAGCCAACCACGAGCCAGTGAGCGAGTGAGTCACCTGAGTCAGCTCACGTTACCCCACTTCTCAGAGAGCTGCACCGGCTTCTCCTCGCCGCGCAAATCCACTTCAAAGTCCTTGATGTGCATAACGTGCAGCGAGGGGAACCGCTCCCTCCTACCTCCGGTCAATGGTCTCTAACTACACACTAACAAGACACCCAACACATCGCCACGGTAACAAGACACCAACACATCGCCACGGTAACAAGACACCAACACATCGCCACGGTAACAAGACAACAACACATCGCCACGGTAACAAGACACCAACACATCGCCACGGTAACAAGACACCCAACACATCGCCACGGTCACAAGACACCAACACATCGCCACGGAAACAAGACACCAACACAATGCTCTGTCGAAGCTTTTAAATCCCTGCTTATTAAGACCCATCTTTTTTTCTCTCTCCTTCAACCTACCCTGATCTCACCTGGTCGGGGACTGACCCTTAGATTAATCTGTCTAGTTCAGTTAGGATGTCTATTTGCTCCCATGTCTGCTTTTCTGCAGAGAGAGAACCTTTTAACCTCTGTCTCTGTCTCAACCGGTCCCATGGAACAGCTTCATAGCGTCTTCTGTCTGGCCTGCAGTGCTGAACCTTCTGAGTGACTCCTCGGGGCATACGGCCCTGAGCTATTGTCTTGTATCTCATCCTGTATCCATACGCTTGCAGTAGTTCTATCTATTACTCTATTTCACAATTTTCTTATATTATATATATATATTATATATATTCTTATATACTATGATTCTACTGTCACCATGTATGCATATGCTCACTACATGTATTTATTGCTCCATCTCCGCCCACTACAAACATGGGAACTCTCTAACACCCCCCCCACCCACCCCCCCCCCCCCCCCCCCCACCCCCCCCCCCCCCATCTCTCTGAGTGCTTGTCTCGTAGTGCTGACCAAGGTGGTGGATGTCTCTTCTCGGGGTCTTGGCCAAGATTGCAGTGACTGTTCTACGTGCACCATGAGGCCATGGATCAGCTTCTTACCGTCTTCTGTCATTGCTTCTGTCAACGTGGATTCATTGCTGGGTTAAGTACTTCTATTCTATTCACATAATATGCTTACTTCATATATCTATTCTATTCACATATATGCTTACCACTTGTATCTATTGCTATGTCTGCCCATCACAATCACGCGAGCTGTCTAACGCTGTCCCGTCTCCCTGTCTCGTAGTGTTGACCGGAGTGTCGGACGTCCCGTGATGATGACCGGGAGGATGCGACCCTCTCTGCGCCGCCCTCCTGTCTCCCTGTCTCGGCTGTCTCTGAGTGATGACCGGAGTGTCGGACGTCCCGTGATGATGACCGGGAGGATGCGACCCTCTCTACGCCGCCCTCCTGTCTCCCTGTCTCCGGCTGTCTCGTAGTGATGACCGGAGTGCTGGACGTCCCGTGATTAAGACGGGGAGGATGCGACCCTCTTTGCGCCGCCCCTGTGCCTCAAATAGATCCGCTATCAGCTCTATCTCTAATCTTTCAAAATGTTCAGTTGCTATCGCTATCAGTTCTATCTTTAATCTTTCAAAATGTTCAGTTGCTATCGCATGCACTCATCTGTGTTTCACTACACACATGGGTGCATGCTTACCAACTGCTCGCCTGTTTTCACTGCAACACTACTAGGTTTCTCTCCTCCACATTGCCTGTGGTGCATTTTTTCCTATTGCTAGGTTTTAGTGAGTTTTTTCCTTACCTCGCGTGGGGTATGTCTGGGAGTGTTGCATTTATTTTTATTTATTAAAGATTTTTTTGGACCTTATAGTGTTCTTGTTTTGTTCTTGACTTATTGTGATGTTTCTTCTTGACTTGTTTAAAGAAGACGTGTCCGGCCCATGGGACATTAACGTGTGTTGTCGGGCCTTACAAAAATGTTTTATTTGATTTGATTTGATTTGATCACCACGGTAACAAGACACCAACACATCGTCATGGTAACAAGACACCAACATCGCGTGGCTGTGAAAAGGTTAACTTTCCGCGTTGTTGCCGTGAAAGGGTTAAACCATTTTGTAGTGTGGCAGTGAAAGGGTTAAAAATTTGCAAATACAAGTGTTCGTTGCACCTTATAATACAATACAAATATAATAGAATATATTAACTACATTCTGTGCCCAGAAAAAAAACAATAATAATATTACAAATATGTTTAATAAGAGTTCAATAGGTCATTTGTTTTGGCGCAAACTGGTGGTTTCAGCTGCCGGCTGTGTTGTGGGAACATGCTGTGGACAAGCCGGTTAGACGACTGCCTCGTTAGCGTGTCCCTGCAGCCGTGTTGCCGTCCTGAGCTGGGGCCTCGTTAGCGTGTCCCTGCAGCCGTGTTGCCGTCCTGAGCTGGAGCCTCGTTAGCGTGTCCCTGCAGCCGTGTTGCCGTCCTGAGCTGGAGCCTCGTGCAGATGGACTGAAAGGCACTGTGGACGTTTCCTGTTGCAATTAACTCATTTAAAGCACCAAGGGAGGGTTAAATTAGCATCACAATGCAAGCCTTTTTAATAGCCTTGAATTTGAAAGAGCCGTTATAATAATAATAATAATAATAATAATAATAATAATAATAATAATAATATATGTAAGAATAATGTATGCCTACGAGGTCATTGTCGCAAAATAATTGACCGACACAGAGTTTAAAATACCGAGGCGCCGCGCCGAGGTGTTTTAAACGTAGTGAAGGTCAATTATTTTGCGACAATGACCGAGTAGGCTATACATTATCCCGCTTATTACATGGCTAACTTACTAACAATATACCTAATTCATTTGACAAATCGCAGTTGTTCTGTGGCTCTGTCAGCCCAAATAAAGTGATTATTATTATCGCGGGCAGCCTCTGGCTCCGCTGTCAGTGCAGCGCTATACATTATCCCGCTTATTACATGGCTAACTTACTAACAATATACCTAATTCATTTGACAAATCGCAGTTGTTCTGTGGCTCTGTCAGCCCAAATAAAGTGATTATTATTATCGCGGGCAGCCTCTGTGTTCTGGCTCCGCTGTGTTCTGGTTCCGCTCGTCGCTCCGCCCCCTGTCATCGCCGGCACGGCAGTGTCTAATTGCACTGAAACAGTGTGTCAGTGGGCTTGATTGCGAACAGCTGCGCTCTGCGGTCATTATTGAAAAATCTGCGGTCATTATTGAAAAATAATGACCGCAGTCGGGGGGCTATTGACCAATCACAAGCAAGCATTTCGGCGAATGTGAAAACGCCATGTAATAATGTGTGATAACGGACCTCTGACGCGCGCTATTGACCAATCACAAGCAAGCATTTCGGCGATTGTGAAAACGCCATGTAATAAGCTTCAATAATGTAGACATAATGGACATAAAATAGACATAGGCGTAAAATTTGCACAAAATTGGCATAAATACAGACAGGCATAAAATGAGCAGAGAAAAAGCAATGCTAATTAAAGTACAGACATAGAATGAGTATAAAATAGACAATTATCAATAAACATGCATTCATAAGTTATCACAGTTGACCTGCGCTACACATATCCTATCAATCGATTATGAAGTTGTCAATACTGTATCCATTCGCTCTATGCTCTATGAATTAACAAGTTGTTAATACTGTATCATTAGCTGTATGTTCTATGAATCAACAAGTTGTTAACACTGTATCATTAGCTGTATGCTCTATGAATTAACAGGTTGTTAACACTGTATCATTAGCTGTATGCTCTATGAATTAACAGGTTGTTAACACTGTATCATTAGCTGTATGCTCTATGAATTAACAGGTTGTTAACACTGTATCATTAGCTGTATGCTCTATGAATTAACAGGTTGTTAACACTGTATCATTAGCTCTATGCTCTATGAATCAACAAGTTGTTCTGTATCGTATCGCTCTCGCTCGGCATCGCTCTCTGCACTATCTCGCATACGTGCACGCGCACTGAATAAAGACCACAATGTACCTTTAATCCCAATATTCGTCTGACCACACCCCTATCAGCTTACCCATATAAGCAGGGGTGGGGCCACCCACTCTCCTCCTTCTCGCTTTCACCACAAGGAAGAAGTGCCTCGGTAGATCCCCACACTTGACACCATGATGGAAGAAAGGTTTAGGAGCAGCTTTGGGAAACAAGGATACGTTGACATCATATCTTTATTTTCTCTCTCACTATTTTCGAGAAAATACGGTGATATTGTCTTCGTACTGGAGTGTCTGGAAGATGATGATCATTCTAAAAACCCTCCACCGGTTTTCGTATTGGGAGCACGCCGCTGCATGCTTCTCAACTGCAGTTCCTTGCTGTGTTTGTTGGGGTGAAACCTGTCAGGCCACAGCTGAACTGTCGGACATGCCGCTGTTGTGAGAAGCGGTGCGTTCCAGGTTGGGTGAGTAGTGTTTGCTGGCGGGCTCCACTTGTCTGTTAGTGCTATGGGGGCTACTTGACAAAGTTTATGGAAACCGGCCCCAGGCTAGGGTCCTTTGTTCAGCCACCTAGGCGACAGAAGGCCTTGGTCTGAAGACCATTATAGTTTTAACTAGTGGGCCGCGACCATTGACACTGGTGATCCCTGTTCTGGACGAGTGGATTCTCTCTGTCACCGTGTTAAGGCCCCATCTTTCATATCCAAATGAGAGTATTCCTTCACGAGGGGATATGTGCATGTAATGTGCGATAGCGGCAGATTCATGTTCAAAGTCAGCTACACAGGCCAGTTGGTACTGTGCTGATTCCGTCGGATGTGGTAAAGTCACCGTTGTGAAGCGGTGTTGACATCTTGTTTTCTCTTTTCTCTTAAAAAGTGAGGAGAGGTTCAGAACGGCGGCCTGTCTGGGTGAGTGTTATGTCATTGTTTACATGTTCATAGCTTACGGTTAGCCAGTCAGCTGTTAACTGCTGCGTTAGCCTGCTGGATCGCTGCATGGCCTGCTTAGGGCCTACTATTAGCCAGTCAGCTGTTAGCTGCGGGGCTAGCATGTCGTGGTCGCTAGGTAACGTTAGCTTGCTGCTATGGCCATGGCCTGGCGCGGGGTAGCTTAGCTTCTCGCGCGCCGCCGTGAGCTCGCTTCTGATCGCGTGCGTCGTTAGATCGGCGTCTCGCGAGCAGAAGCAGTAGCACCCGAACGGTTGGAGCGGCCGTTAGCTTGATGCTAGTCTGTTGAACGTGCTTTGATTTTAACATGTTTTACACTCTTGACCACGACGTCATCCTTGACAGGGGATGTTTTCGTCGACCCTGCCCTGAGCCAGGACAGCAAGGTTGCATCAACAGGGGACTGTAGTGCGGGTTGGGGCGGTGACGCTGCCCAGTTCGGACAACACAGGAGCGGCTGTGTTTCCTACGGTGTCTGTGACTGCACTTCGCTGATCTGCGTTCCGGGTAGGAACGGGGTTGACCGGACTTCATAACACGTCTTCTGGTTTTACTTTGCTAAATGTATTGTGAATAACGGTGTTTTTCCCAAAACGTGTGTTGCTACAATGCATTTAGGATACGTTGCGGGTTATGTGTGAGCTGTTTTTGTCACTGGCAGTTAGCTTCTCCGTGCAAACGGGATGTAATGATCTGGTTGTTGTGTGAGAAACACGGCCGTGTACTCACAACTAAGGTAACTAACCTATGAAGCTATGCTTGGTGACAAGTGAGTAAAAGAATGTTCTTTCTCAGACTGTAATGACAATGAACAGTGTGTTCACACATTAACAGGTTTTCCTGTTTTAACTGGCCGTATTGAGGGTAAAATAGGAGGATTGTGTTTCCCCCCCGGTTCCCTGGGGACTTTTTCATCCTCCTATCAGACATGTTGTGCATTAATTGTGTCTTTTGTGTGGTAGGGATACGATGTAACTCTTAGCTTGATTGCTGAGGTTGTGCTAAATCTGCTGGAGAAACTTATTTCCTAAAGGGAAATTGGTTTGGTTGCTGTCATGTGTGCTTAGCAAGGCCTGTGGTCGATACTAATCAAGAATGATGTATTCTCTCATTGTGAAAAAAAACGGCGTTCCTCTGTAGAGTGTTTTTGCCATTTTTTGTAGGTGATGATGGGTTGTGTGTGTCATGTGACCTACAACTGGGTTGTACTGGCCACAGAAGCACATGTGTATGTTGGACCGGGGTTCTTAGAGCCCTCTCTATTCTGTGTTTTTCCTTAGTAAAAATCAGATAGCAGGTTAGCTCATGCGCTGTGTGGAGCTGTGAAACGCTTCATAGAGCTGACTATGACTGTGTCATATTCTCTTTTTGTCGTTACATCGTATCATGGGTGTGGGGTCGTAAAGGGGTGAACTGGTAACCTTTCCTCTCCCCATTGTTCTGTCGGTCAGGGGTACACCCCCTGTCCTTCAAGGTTCCCGTCACGTGGCGGTTCGGCACGTTACGGGGGGGGGGGGGGGGGGGGGGAGGGAGTTCCTGGTCCCACGGCCTGGTATATTGGGCGTGTGCACCGCAGGAATTCCCCCGCCATAGAGTACGTCACCGTGCGCGTCTCTGTTGGTAGGACTTCCGTGTGCTGTTCAGGTCCATGTGATGGATCTGTTTTCAGGGGGGGTGGTCAGGGCTCCTCCTCACCAAGCGCCTATTCAGGCCTTCTGTGAGTTCGGACTCCTTCTTCCATGTGAGGAAGCCTCCATCAGAGTACAGAGCCTTCCTCCTCAGATTGTCAAAGTGAGTGGACCCTCTAGAAGGGTCCTTTTCTATTGTATGTATATTCGATTCAATTCGTTTATTGAGTGTGTATGGGTTCAGTGCCTCTTCCCCGGAGGCCCTAAAACCAGTTTTTTACATGGCTCAAGGTGCAATATATTCTTTTCAATCTGTACAGCTCGCGTGGGAAGTCTCTCTGGGGATCCCCGTCTCTTTCCTATGGGAGGGTGGTGGGATGTAAAAATGTGAACATTTTTTACCCCGGCTGTGTAGACTGGGATACATACTGTTGATGCTTCCTTCTTTCTATTCCAGAAGTGTTGGAGTTAGGGAGTGTCACACCCCTCTTGTCGTTCCCCTGGGCGCCTTGGGGATTCAATGACAGGTCTAAATAGCCTGTTCATTGATGGGGGTGTGTCTCGACGCACGTATAGTGCTAGCTCGCTGTAAACAGGCGATTGACTGGCACGCCTTGGTTGCTTGTGGTTGAAACAGCATTTTTATAAAGCAACTGAGATGGGGGTTTTTCCTCTTCCGACGACCACATCCCATGACCTGGGTGGGTTGTCGACGGATTCTCGTTCATGTCTGGGGGATGATGACGGGATGGATCTGAACATATGTGGTGGGGTCTCACGCCCTTGGGGTGGGCCACCAGGCGCGGTTCGTCCGAACGTCTGGGTGGCGCCTTCTTTTCATGTTAAGATCAACACGCATATCTGCCCTTCTCCTGGAGTAGGCATGTCGGCGTGGTTAGGGCACGGGACTGGTTCTGGTCACGCTGGTCCAGATCAGTTGAACCCGTTGTCCGCCGGGGATGCAGATCTGCTGTTCTGGTACCCTGAGGGACTTGGGCTTTTTTCAGGGGGAAAAATGCCAGGTCGGTCTGGGTGTCACAGGGTTAAGCGCTATGGAGACCCTGGTTGGGTATGTTTTTACTCAGCACTGTCGTCATGGCTTACAGCCATGCCATTCTGTACGCGCTCGATCTCGTCGGATCTCGGCCGCTACACAGGTTGGTCCTGGTTAGTACTTGGTTGGGAGACCGCCGGGGAATACCAGGTACGGTGTGCTTAGGGGCTGGTTCTCCATTATTTTTCGCTCCTCTCTCACGCATGGCGAAGAGGGGCCTGTGGGGGTGGTTTTTTGACCTCCTCTGGTGACCCTGTGCTTCCCGTACCGCCAGGCCCGGTCCGAAGTGATGTTTGCGACCCGTAGGCCTGGGTTAACCCTTTTTGGAAACTGAAACACTTGTACTGCGGTATAGCCGGTGTATACCCGCAGGTGTGTTTTGGAGTTTTTTCTTGAGGGGTTATAGGAACAACCACCGCATTGGGTAACACAGAGGTGGTTGATTCCCTGGTGTGTTGGAGCAGTGTCAACTCCCGGGTTCACCGTTTGAGGGTGCCCCTGCACGTTCATGACGTCTGCCAATCGTGTCAGCCTTCTCTGCCTCGACCCCTCTGGGTGTGGGTTTTTAAATGGAGGCTTGGTCATGCAACACCGCCAGCTTACACTCCTTCCGCCGGGGCGGCTGTGTTCAGCTGTCCCCTCTGGCGCCTGTCTCGTCCGCAGTCTCCAGGCTAGGGTTAACAGCCTGTTGCCTGGTTTTTCCCCGGTGCGCTGCCTGCTTCCGTTGGTTAACCTTTTTTGTGTGCTTACGGCCATGCTGACTGCCTGTTCTGCAGGGTCAGTGTGCCAGGCGGTGTACTATTGGGGGGACAGGGCCCGCTCGGCTTACGGCCATACCAACCTGAACACGCCCGATCTCGTCCGATCTCGGAAGCTAAGCAGGTTCTGGCCTGGTTAGTACTTGGATGGGATTCCGCCTGGGAATACCAGGTGCAGTAACTGAGGGGCCTTTGTCCGAATACGCTGGCGATGTGGGGGGCGGGGCACTACGTGCCCACCTGGTGGGGTCTTGATGCTGGCATCATGGACTTCTCCGGGCCCCCATTCTAGGGAGTCCAGTCCTTTTGGTGGGTCTGGGTCTTCCTTCGTGCTCCGCTGCTACGGCCTTGCCACGGGGTTGGGTTTGCCCTTGACCCCGTGATTCTGGGGGCAGTAACGAGGTTGTTCCTCCGTTCGTTCCCGGGTGGCATGCGGGTTGTGCGTGTGTGTAGTCGTGGGGTCAAGCCACGGTCTGCTCACCCTGTGCGTTGAGTTGCTTGAGTGCCTCTTCGCACGGTCGGGTCCGTCGCCCTCCCGTGAAGCCCCTAATAGGGGGGGTGCCCGCCATTAGGGTGGGTCGGGGGGGCTCGGCCCTCCCTGTTCTGATGGTTTGTGGGGGGCTGTCAGCGGGGTGTATTTGTCGGCCGTTGGCTCTCGCTCGGCCTCCCTTGTGCAGAGAGCGATGCCGAGCGAGAGCGATACGATACAGAACGTTAGGTTATGACTATAACCAAGTTCTGTTAGTATAGCGACGCTCGGCATCCGACGCCGCTGCAGCCTTTGACCTCGCCTTGTGGCGAAAGCTTGGGAAGGAGGAGAGTGGGTGGCCCCACCCCTGCTTATATGGGTAAGCTGATAGGGGTGTGGTCAGACGAATATTGGGATTAAAGGTACATTGTGGTCTTTATTCAGTGCGCGTGCACGTATGCGAGATAGTGCAGAGAGCGATGCCGAGCGTCGCTATACTAACAGAACTTGGTTATAGTCATAACCTAACGTTAATACTGTATCATTAGCTCTATGCTCTATGACTCAACAAGTTGTTAATACTGTATCATTAGCTGTCTGCTCTATGAAGTAACAAGTTGTTAATACTGTATCATTAGCTGTATGCTCTGTATCATTAGCTTTGGCATATGCTCTATGAATCAACAAGTTTCAAGTTCAAGTTGGTTTATTAATTATCACAATTAAATACACGTACTTTACGGTGAAATGCTTGGTTCTGTATGAGCCCCTGAGAGTGTGCTTCATACAGTAAAAAGTAGTAAAGAGGAATATACATATATACATATATACAATACAATGTAAGAATGAGTAAACAGTGAGGTACAATGCAGAAAATCAGGTACAAAACTTTAAGGTAAGGTGCAAATGCAAGTGAGGTATGAATGTAGTGCAAATCTCTTTAATAATAGATCAATATAATGTAGTGTTAAAGTGTCTATATGTCTAAGTGTCTATAGCAAGTTGTTAATACTGTATCATTAGCTGTATTCTCTATGAATGAACAAGTTGTTAATACTGTATCCAGTAGCTATAATGCTCTATGAATTAACAAGTTGTTAATACTGTATCCAGTAGCTATAATGCTCTATGAATGAACACGTTGTTAATACTGTATCCCGTAGCCATAATGCTTTATGTCACTTCAACACCACATACGCTCGGACCCCAGTCACAAATGAGAGGCGCCTCAGTTGATCGATAACACGCTATGAATCAAAATACCAAGTATCCCATTAGCTGTATATTATGCTCCATGTCTATTGACACCAGTAGACTGGACGTATAAGATACGATCAAAACCTTTATGGTCCCTCAGTGGAAATTGCGTTGTCGTCTCCATTGTTGTCACATGTTTTTGTTTGTATAGCTACTATATTGAGTTTTAATGGAATTCTCTACACAGAATGATTTAAAAAGGTGTACAATTCAGTTCAAGAAAATGTACTGTATAAAGAAAGAACATTTAGACTTTATGAAGTTGAGGGGTATTAGCTTTCCCTATGCCAATTATTTTTCTCATGTTATTGTAAATTGTTAAATGTGTGTAATTGACAGACCATCTATTTCTATTGTTTATTTATTGTTTTGAGCAAAGGGCAGGCAAAATAAGACTTTCTTCTCCCTGCTCCTTTTCACTCATGGAATGTACAAATTGGGAGGTGTTTTTATTATGAAATTATGCTGTTGTGCTTTTGTGGAGCTGTGCATTGTGCCACGAACGGAACAAGTGAAAAGAAAATGAAATGGAAATTAAATGAAAATGAAAATTGAAATGAAAATGAAATGAGCTTTCATCTTCCCTCTGAAACCCCCATCATTCAGGAATCTATCTAGTCGTCATTGACACATATTGTTTAGGCCAGATGTCACGGTATATCTGGCAAAGTGGCTACTTTTAAAAGATGGCTACTTTTAAAAAACCCAGAGAATAAACACTGAACTAGGAAGAACAGCTTTTTTCAAGCTTCGCACCTTGGGCATGGAATGGGCTACAGGACCATATCCACTTAGATACCCGGGTCTCTCTCTGCGAATTTAGGTCTGTATTACATGACTTCCTACAAGAAGAATGTCGCTGCTTTCTCTAGTCGGGTCCCAGCTGCAAAACTGCAAAATTACTGTATTACCCTGTATTTTACTGTCGTACACTTTTAGTATTATGTGGACTATTCTGTTTTGTGTTTTTGTGTTTACATGTGATGTATTGTATATTGTATACATGCACTTTTATTATGTTCTTGTGTGATGTACCGCACATTTTATTGCTGTCTGATGTATTGCAAATGTTATTGCTGTCATCTTGGCCAGGTCTCCCTTGCAAAAGAGATATTGTATCTCAATGGGACTTCCTGGTTAAATAAAGGCTAAAAAAAAAAAAAAAAAAAAAAGTGTTTGACACATACGGCCGCCAGTCAATAAAGCCAATCAATCGACAGGCGTCTGAGATCCGGCCCCTGATCCGAGGACGTGTCATGCGCCCACTGATTGCCTGGCTGCAGACTGATCACCCATCCAGAGGGCCCACTTAGCTGGAGCCCGTCTCCTCCGTGACTCACTTGCTCAGATATCATCAGGTTTGCAGACGGAGCTTCTGCGCGAAGAAGAGCTCTCCGCCCGTCTCTGTCTCTGTAGGTGATGTTTAACCCTTTCACTGCCACACTAACAGAAGGTTAACCCTTTACTATCACACATACCGACGGTTGACACTTTGTCGTGTTGTGCGGCAGTGAAAGGGTTAACCTTCTGTATAGGTTAAGTTAAGGCCAAGCTGCAGCGGGTGATACGATCGGCGGAGAGGGCGATCGGCTGCCCCCTTCCCTCCCTCGAGTCCCCACACTCCTCCAGGGCCTTGAGGAGGGCGAGGAAGATCATGGCAGACCCCGCCCACCCGGGTCACAACCTCTTCACCATGCTCCCCCACGGCAGGCGGCTACGGCTGCCCAAGACATTAAAGTCCCGCCATAGACTCAGCTTCTTCCCCTCAGCAGCTCGCCTGGTAAACGAGTCAGGTGTCCCCCTGCTCCCCCCCCCCCCCCCTCTATGGCGAGCTGCTAGGGCTGGACCCCCTGGACTTGAACTGTGCTGCACTGCATCCACTGCACTTTATTATTATTATTTTTTTTTTATCCCTTATTTATCCAGGAATGTCCCATTGAGATACAAGATCTCTTCTTCCAGGGAGTCCTGACCAACACGGCACACAACCAGTTTCAACATAAAACAGGGCATTAAACAAAAAACATACAAATCAAATATAAACACAGAAGGCCATATGTGCAGTGGCAAGGAGCGTAATCAGATCAGCAATAGCATCAGGTAAAACAGTTACATGTTTCATGAATGGCTAATCGTAGCATACCTTTTAAAAGCATTCACAGTAGGAAGTGCCTCTAGACAAAGTTTTACTTTACTGTCTTATTGTTGTCTCACTGTTCTGTCCTGTTTTGCACTTATTTATTTATTATTATGTTTATTCCTATTTGTGAAAAAAATCCTGCACTGTAATGTCGAATCACGTTCCATTTGTTTATACAAGTACAATGTCAGAGCCGCGCTCAGAAGACTGTAGTAAAAGAACGGTAAATGTCTGGCAGCAACGGTTTCCAAATACTTACTGTCAATCAAAAGTTAGGGGGCTAATAACCCTTGCCATAATTTCAGTGCGCCCCTAACTTTTGATTGCAAGGTCTGACATTGACCCCCTTTTCAGGAGTTGACCTAGAGCCCACCAAGGTCATGCATATCAAGTTTGGTCAATGTCAGACCTTGCAATACACTGTAAGGCACTGTAAGGCTCTAACCCTCCCCCACTTCCAGTGATGAAGCTAAGCTATGCTAACGGAGCGTCTATTCCCAAAGCTAAAATGCACGCACAGAGACAAAAAAGGTATGCATCTTCTTGTCTAACTCCAGGGAAGATGTTAAATAAGCTAATTGTCCAAAATGTTGGAGTTCCCCTTTAACTTAAACATATTTAAATACAAGCGAGTGCTAGAAAATAAGATAAAATAGATAAAATATATATACAATACAACAAGGCACAGTGAGTTACATTGCACGTTCCATGGAGGTGACAGTGGGTCATAGCAGCAGTTAAAAGTGTCTTTATAGTGATTCATAGTTCATAGTTCATAGTAGAAGTTGTGTGTGGAGGGGGGGGGGGGGCTAGGCATTCAAGAGTCTGATGGCCTGTGGGTAGAAACTGTATGTCAGTCTCGTGGCTCTGGCTCTCAGACTCCTATATCGCCTCCTCTCTGTCTCACCTCCTCCTCCTGCGCCGGCCTTGACGGTCGTCCTCTGCTACACACCTTTCAATCGTGTTGTTCACGCGAAGAAGCAGCAGCTGCTCTCTGCAGTTATTGTCGCTGCCGTTATACAGAAAGGACCCGCGGCCTTGAGTCAAGGCCACTTCTTTGCGTTCCTCCAGGCTGGAGAATGCAGTGCTGCTGAAGAAGAGCGTCCATCTGTTGAAGCGATGCAGTCGTTTCTGTTCAGATTCAGGTTCCTTTATTGTCCCGTCATTCGGTACCCTACAGCCAAGAACGAGTGACATTCAATTTGTCGTGGTTCCTCGACCATAGCAGCATCCGATAATATAAATAGAATAACATTACAATAAAATTATTAGCATAGAATAAGAATAAAATAAGATAAAATATGACGAATAAAGATGACTATATACAGTTCTAAAAGGTGTGCAGTGCAGATAACAGGATGTAGATATTATACTATATAACATTTAAATAACAAAATGGCTATGTACAGTTCCAAAAAAAGTATGTTGTGTGTGTATGCATCTTCTTCAAATATTTTCTATTTCAATATTCTGTACTTTCATAATCTGTAATTAAGTGTTATGAGCGATGCTCTGTTGTAAATGTTATGGTATATTTTTATTGAACTATGTTATCACACTTTGTTTTTACTCTGTCTGTTCTATTTTATTATTTTTAGTATTGCCTATTTTTAAACTGAATCAACCCGCACTTTTATAAAATATTCTTTTATAAACTGCTCAAAACGGCATTATTTCCGCCGTTGGGTGATCACAGCGCAGGCGCACCAGGCAACCCAACGCCGGAAACGGTGCAGTGTTGAGCAGTTTATAAAACATATTTTAAATGTTCATTAGCAACGCCGAGCTTTCAAACCATCCCGTATCTCTGTCCGAAACCCTCGTGCAACTGTGAGCACCTTTGTAATGTCTCTGTGATACTTGTATAACGAACGATTCGGCCATAATCAGTCCTTCAGGGTAAATCTAGGTTGGTTTCCCATTGAGGAGCAAGTGACTGTGGATTCACTCGGTGCATCACAGTCACGGAAGGGGCTAGGTCCATACGAGGCCGAGGCTCACCATACGAGAAATATTCAGTTTCAATTAGGCATGGGCGGTATGACGGTATTAAGGTATACCGGGGTATTTAGAGATACCGACGGTATTGAAAATCAATACCATCAAAATCACAGATCCATTCAATTTATATTACAGTGAAACGGAGTTTTAACAGTGGTTGGTTGTAGTGCACTGCACACACGCGCCAGCAGAGGGCGAGACCAGTCCTCGAGTCACTAGTGGAGCGAGGCAGCGAGCCGCAGAGCTGGTTGTCTATACACAGGAGGAGGAGGGGAAACCCCGCTTCACTGGAAATTAAATGAGAGTCGAGACACGCTTACCGTTGCTGCCTGGTGCTGCGGGCTAACTGGCTGTTCTGAGAGCTAACTGTTGTGTATGTGTATCACAACGGTGGTCACACTTTACGGTAATGTTGCGACAGTGCTGTGAAAATACCGTAAAACGTTGTGGTAACGAGAGTGTGTGTTGTTGTGGACTGGTGGAACAAGCAAATAAACGGTAAAACGTTATGTCGGAGTCCGGTGTGTTTTTGAATACACAATACTAACGTTACTAGTACTAGGGCTCCTGGCTACCATTCTGAGAGTTAACGTTAGTAGCACTCGGATGCTGCGGGCTAACTGGCCATCTCCGCGACTTGTTTACTTGGTAACACGGGTTGCCACCCCCCCCCCCCCCCCCCCCCCCCCCGCTGATGAAAATGAAAGTCATACCGTTCAATACCGTACACCGGGGTATTATATAATCAAGGTATAACGGTATGAAAAAAGTGATACCGCCCAAGCCTAGTTTCAATCTGTTTGCGCATTTAGTATACAGTCACAGTGTTCGACTTACGTAATGATTTGCTCAATTTTGATGTAAACGCCGAAGAATAATCCTCACAATGTTATCCAATATCCAGCCTGAATTTTTTTCATTGAAACGACAAACGAGGCATTCGAAAAAGCCGCCTCCCCCAACATGTCGTATACGTCATGCCGAGGAGCCGTGGCCCGTGGGCACTGGATCAAACCATTAAAGTGGGGGGTCACACAATCTTTGGAAACTTAAAAACTTGCTATTAAGTGTCATTGCGTATTATTAATTTGATTGAAATTACGTAGTTATGGTTAGATTTATATATTGGCAGGGGTGTAAAAAGTACCCAGAAATTGTACTTAAGTGAAAGTATGGGTACTGTCTCAAAATCTGACTCAAGTAAAAGTCAAAGTATCTGGCTAAAAACACACGTGAGTAAAAGTAAAAAAGTCCTACTTCTAAATGTACTTAAGTACTAAAAAGTAAAAGTTGGAGGGTTGACCAGAGACACACATACACCAGGCTCGGATCTGAAGACACTGAACGGTTCGCCTGGGCAACAGTCCTCCTTCACTTTGTCATCACCTTCAGACTCAAACACTACATCTATCTGGTCCAACTCCAGAGAGTTGGTGAGATAGACGAGGTTCTCCACCAGAACCGACCGCTCATCAAACTCCAGCTCCAGGTCCAGAACCCTGGGCCCGTTCTTCTCCAGGTTCTCCTTGATCATGGCTACAAAGGGCATCACTCTCTTCTTCATGTATTTCTTCAGCTCTGGCAGGGCGCCCAACTCACCAGCTATCACATTGTTGTCTGGCAACACCCCGTTGTTGCTCTTGTAGTGCTTGCCAAGTAGGGACAAGGCACTGTGCTGCCATGGCGGATAGTTCTTGGCCACATAGACAGTACAGTGTGACGGCTTGGCTGGGGCCCTGTTATCTGCTTTCTTGTTTTTGGGGGGCTGCATGTAGGCTTTGAGGCGCAGTCTGAGGTCGTGGGCGGTCTCCATCAGATACTGAGAGGACCGGATCAGAACCTCGTCCACCGGACCGGCCGCGGGCCACGCCGCCTTCATCAGAGAGCTGGGCTTTCCCAGCAGACCCCAGGTGTATTCACACAGGTGAGGACAGATGGGCGCGAGCAGCAGCGTCTGCCTCTCTATGAACTGGAAGACCAGGTCTCTGTGCATTCCCTCTATGGCCAGCTCTCTATACTTGTCTTTAGCTGCCTGGTATTCGAAGAAGCCACTCTTCAGAGCCTCCTTGTACATCATCCTGTCATAGTGCTGCTCCGTCTTCAGGATGGCTGCGTTCATCTCACTGGCAAAGACTCGGTCGTTGAACGTATCGGCAGCACCCGTCCTCAGGTTGTCCTGGTTGGCGATCATCTCCTTCACCCACTCCACCCAGGTGTAGAGGCGCAGGATGCCGGCGTCGGCCATGGTCTCTACGAAGTTGGCGTCCTCCACCGTGTCCCCTGCGTCGGCCAGAGCCAGACGCATGCCATCTGCTGAGAACTTGTCGATGGCCTGGGTGAGAGTGAGGAAGTTCCCTGTAGATTTAGACATCTTTTCTGAGTTGAGCAGAAGATGTCCATTGGCTCGCACTGCCTGTGGCCATTTCCCACTGTCGTTGGGCCACATAGCCACATGGTTGTACAGGTAGTAGGACAGGTGGTTGGGAACCAGATCTTTGCCAGACACACGGACGTCCACAGGGTACCAATACTCAAACTCCCTCCTCAGCTTCTGCAGGTGCTCCTTGGGGATGTTGGTCTTAGGGAATGAAGAGCCCTTGAAGAAGATGAAGTCCCACACCTCTCTGGTCATCTGCTCTGGCCTGATGCCCAGCGGCGAGGGTCCCTGCCCGTTGAGCACGCCGCCCTGGAGCAGGTGGGCCACGGCGTAGTAGGCCATGTAGATGGTGGAATCCGATAGTGACTCGATCAACCAATAGTCGTCCCAAGGAAGACGTGTTCCAAGGCCATAGGTGCGAGAACAAGCGTGTTCCTGGAGCCAGGCCAGAGTCGCCTCAAAGTTTTTCCTGGTTTCCTTGCAGAACGTCTCCATGGGCCTGAGGGCTTCATGGGCCTTCTGTTTCCACTCTGCATCTCCATAGTCCAGATACCACTGGTCACAGAGAGCCACCACACACTCATCAGCTGAACGCGACATAACCTGCTTTTCTGGCTCCATGTAGATCATAGCCTCACCCTTCTCGACCATCATCTTCTGAATAGGCTTCTTCACATCCTGGACCCTCTGCCCCTTGTAGCCATCAACCAGCATGATCCCTTCTCCTTTGAGGTAGACCCTCTCCTTGGCTTCAAGCAGCTTCTCTCGGTCGTTATGGCTCTGGATCTTCAGCTCGTCACACACCAGGGGAGCAGACAGGCTCCCATAGCCGGGGATCTCAATGATGGGAACCGGTTCAAAAGGCAACACCATCTTGTCCTCAATTCCATACTTCTCTCTCAGGGCCTGTTTCTTCTTGATGTCTCGGAGGGCGGCAATGTCATCAGGAGCGTCAGACGGAACACTGGTTACCACCCCGGTACCTTTATCCTCCTTAATGGTGAGCATAGGCAGAGAGTAGATGGTCTTATAGGAGGTCAGGGGGGCACTCAGGGCACAGCCCAGAATATCCTGCCCCAGCATCTCCAGCACCACTGGCACCACTCCGTTCTCCTTGGTGAAGCCCTGGAAGGCCATGTTCTTGGCAGACCTCATGGTGCTGATGAAGATGTCTCCGTTGGCCGTCTCAAAGGCTACGTACTTGATGTCCGGTCTCACCCAGCAGTTGGTCTGTCCGAACATGGTCTCTGGTCTCATGGTGGCCGCCACCAGGAAAATATTCTTGCCTTTCAAGCCACTGCTGTAGAAGACTTTGGCCTTGAGTTTTGCCGGGTAGGGCTCCACGACCTTCATCTTGATCAGAGTATACTCCTGTGGTCCAACTCCCTCGCCCGTCTGCCTGTCGTGGTCCATGCAAGGCTGTCCGTCCTTGGGGGAGTAGATGGTGTACCTTTTTCCAAACTTAATCTTCTTCCTCTCCTTCAGGGTGATGAACTGCCACCTGACAAAGGAGTCATAGAAGGGATTTGCATCCGTGGTGATGAACGAACGCCTCCAGTCCACCTTGACTCCCATCAGTTTCAGGTCTTGGACGGCGAGGGCAGGAAAGTACCCCAGCCAATGTTCGGCTTTGGCAAACTTGATAATCTCCTCGTCTCTCAGGCCCAGAGACTTCATGATGTCCCACTGGAACTTGGAGCCGCCAGACTTCGCCACTGCTTTGCTCTTCTTGCTCTTCGCCTTGTCCTTGATGATGATTTCATCGTCCACATTGGGCTTCTCCTCCTCCTGCTCCCCTGGGAACTGGGGAGGGTATCCATACAGCTCCATCTCTCTCTTCAGTTTGTCGGAACAGGCCTTGATGGGCATTCCTGTGCAGTGAAGCCCAAAGGGGAAAAGGCACTGCTTCCCTCTCATACGCTGGTAACCAACACCAAACTCGCATTTTGACAGACTGAACGTGTGTCCAAGGTGCAACCTGCCATTCATGTAAGGGTAGGGGAAGGTGACAAAGTACTTGTTTTTGTTGGTGCTTTCTCCAATAGTAGTTGGAGCATCACACTCAAACGTCCTCTCCTTCTCCCATTTCTCTTGGCTCTCTAGCTCGATCTTTCTCAAAAAGTCCAACTTCGCTGTGCCCTTCCGCTCCGTCATTTTTATTCCAACGATCAACTGATGTTAAGCCCCAATAAACAGCTGAAACCCAATCAACCCACGCCACCGGTATTGGGCTGACGACAGCTCTTCTTCTTCTATTATGACATCATACTGTGACATCACACATGTTCTAGAATGTTCTATATGACATCATACTGTGACATCACAAATGTTCTAGAATGTTCTATTATGTCATACTGTGACATCACAAATGTTCTAGAATGTACTATTATGACATCATACTGTGACATCACAAATGTTCTAGAATGTTCTATTATGACATCATACTGTGACATCACAAATGTTCTAGAATGTACTATTATGACATCATATTGTGACATCACAAATGTTCTAGAATGTGCTATTATGACATCATACTGTGACATCACAAATGTTCTAGAATGTTCTATTATGACAACACAAATGTTCTAGAATGTTCTATTATGACATCATACTGTGACATCACAAATGTTCTAGAATGTACTATTATGACATCATATTGTGACATCACAAATGTTCTAGAATGTGCTATTATGACATCATACTGTGACATCACAAATGTTCTAGAATGTACTATTATGACATCACAAATGTTCTAGAATGTTCTATTATGACATCATACTGTGACATCACAAATGTTCTAGAATGTACTATTATGACATCATATTATGACAACACAAATGTTCTAGAATGTTCTATTATGACATCATACTGTGACATCACAAATTTTCTAGAATGTACTATTATGACATCATACTGTGACATCACAAATGTTCTAGACTGTTCTATTATGACATCATATTGTGACATCACAAATGTTCTAGAATGTTCTATTATGACATCAATATTAGCAACCACGTATAACACCCTAGCAACCACCTAGAAACACCCTATCAACCACCTAGAAACATCCTAGCAACCAGCTATAACACCCTAGCAACCACCTAAAAACACCCTAGCAACCACCTATAACACCTTACAACCACCTAGAAATACCCTAGCAACCACCTAGAAACACCCTAGCAACCACCTATAACACCCTAGCAACTACCTAGAAACACCCTAGCAACCACCTATAACACCCTAGCAACTACCTAGAAACACCCTAGCAACCACCTAGAAACACCCTAGCAACCACCTATAACACCTTACAACCACCTAGAAATACCCTAGCAACCACCTAGAAACACCCTAGCAACCACCTATAACACCCTAGCAACCACCTAGAAACACCCTAGCAACCACCTATAACACCCTAGCAACTACCTAGAAACACCCTAGCAACCAGCTATAACACCCTAGCAACCACCTATAACACCCTAGCAACCGCCTAGAAACACCCTAGCAACCACATATAACACCCTAGCAACCACCTATAACACCCTAGCAACCACCTATAACACCCTAGCAACCGCCTAGAAACACCCTAGCAACCACATATAACACCCTAGCAACCACCTAAGCATAACTAGTTCGAAACAAGGCGGACATTAATAACATTTTCAATCACTCAATCAATCATTCCAATAACACGCTCACTTCATTCTTAGATGGCATGCACCTCCGAGCTGCTTAAACGCATACCGTCTAACAGTGAAGTGAGCGTGTGTTATTGGATTGATTGATTGATTGCTTGAACATTTTATTAACAGTGAAATTAGTGTCCTTTTGACGAATGGCATCTAACAACAGACTTCCTGCGATTTATATTTTGTTCCACAATGAGTCATGACCAACCAATTACATAATCCAACATTGTGTAAGCAACTAACACATTCCACGTGACAGAATCGTTTTTTTGAATGAGTCGTTATGACGCTATCAACACATCCATTCGTAAAGATTATTGTCTGCCATCTTGGTTTCATTAAAAACTCGAACTGGCGGAGTGATTGTAATTCGGTTGTGGGCGGGTTCTGGGATCACGAGCGTGGGTTATGAGAAATAACCATGTCTAACTTGACTGTTTCAGCCAATCAGAATCAAGAAATTTGCATGCCATTGTATAAAGAGGGATAGAGAGAGGGATAGAGAGAGAGAGGGGGATAGAGAGAGAGGGATAGAGAGAGAGAGAGATAGAGAGAGAGAGAGAGGGATAGAGAGAGAGAGAGGGATAGAGAGAGATTCACATGAATCACTGTACTCACTTTTTAAAACAAATGTATTTCCTTATTTTTATGTCTTATTATTATAATTTTTTTCTTCTTCTTTGGAAACTGTATGTCTGTCACTTTGTTTTGATGTATGTGGTCCTTGGTATTCCGTTCTGTGTTCCTAATGGATAACCTTATCATTTGTAAATGTTGGCCGCACTGAAAATTCCATAAACAATATAAACAAATTGTAAAGTGCTTTGGGGATAAAAGAGATACATAAAGGCACCGTTTACCCTTTCTGTTCAGCTGTGTGCACCAGACACACTGCAGGGAGCGCGTCTGGCAGAAATGGAAAGTGGCTGCATTTATAGAACAGCTTTTATCCAAAGCACTTTACAATTTGTTCCTCACATTTTGACCCATTCACAAATCAAATCAAATCAAATTTATTTATAGGGCCCGACAACACACGTTAATGTCCCCATGGGCCGTACAGGTCTTCTTTAAACAAGTCAAGAAGAAAACATAACAATAAGTCAAGAACAGAACAAGAACACCATAAGGTCCAAACATTTATAGATGAATGCAAATAAATGAAAGAATGCAAGCACTCCCAGACATACCCCACGCGAAGGTAAGGAAAAACTCACTAAAACCTAACAATAGGGAAAAAAGCTCCACAGGCAGTGTGGAGGAGAGAAACCTTAGAAGGGCCATTCAAGGGGGGATCTCCCTTCTTAGATGTTGGTGATAGTAGTGTTGCAGACGGACAGTTGGTAAGCATGCACTCATGTGTGTAGTGAAACACAGATGAGTGCATGCAATAGCAACTGTACATTTTGAAAGATTAAAGATAGAGCTAATAGCGATAGCAACTGAACATTTTGAAAGATTAAAGATAGAGTTGATAGCGGATCTATTTGAGGCACAGGGGCGGCGCAAAGAGGGTCACGTCCTCCCCGTCTTAGTCACGGGACATTCAACACTCCGGTCGTTGCTCAGGGACAGCCGGAGACAGGGAGATAGGGGGCGGCGCAGAGAGGGTCGCGAACTCCCCGACATCATCGCGGGACATCCGGCACTCCGGTCACCACTACGAGACCTCCGGAGACAGGGGGGCACGCAGAGGGGGTCGCAACCTCCCGGCCTTCATCACGGGACGTCCAACACTCCGGTCAACACTCCAGGACAGCAAGTCATAGGGAGACAGGGAGACGGGACAGGCGTTAGACAGCTCATGAGATTGTAGTAGGCGGACATAGCAATAGATACAAGTGGTAGGCATATATGTGAATGGAGTAGATATATGAAGTAAGCGTATTATGTGAATAGAATAGAAGTACTTAACCCAGCAATGAAACCGCGTTGACTGTTAATCTGTTAACAGTCTGTTAATACTGTTAATCAGTTGACAGGACCACGGACAGACGACGGTGAATAACTGATCCAAGGCCTCGGAGGTGCATGTAGAGCAGTCACTACAATCTTGGCCAAGACCCCGAGGCATCCATCACCTTAGTCAGCGCCAGGAGACGGGCACTCAGAGAGAAGGGGGAGGGAGGGGGGGGAGGGAGGGGAGGAGGGGAGGAGGGGAGGAGGGGAGGAGGGAGGAGGGGAGGAGGGGAGGAGGGTAGGAGGGGACGAGGGGAGGCGGGGAGGAGGGGAGGCGGGGAGGAGGGGAGGCGGGGAGGAGGGTAGGAGGGGAGGAGGGGAGGAGGGAGGAGGGTAGGAGGCCCCACAGGAATTAGCCTTATTACCTGTTGTGTGGGCTGGATGGATGGATAGATAGTTAGATGGATAGATGGATAGATGGATGGATGGATCGATGCATACAGGGAGGAGGAAATCAGAGAAGATGTTTCCACGGTGAGAGTGTAGCTCACTAGCTTTATATTCAGAGGTAATTCTATTGTTTTATTATTTATTATTATTTCTACAACGCATCTGCTCGACCTCTGGCTCCCACCTGCTGATGAGTCTCCCACAGGCAGCTCCGACACCCGCCACCTGATCAATAATCTCCCCCCCAAATCCACATTATTGTCATTGATCGGATGCGCCGCCCCCCAAAAATGTGTGTCTCCCTGATCGATGCTCTTGTTGTTGTATCTCGGGCGCACCTGCTGATTGGTTCCTCGTTTGTTTACACTTGTGGGTGGGCTCACAAGTTCACAACAAACATGTCTATCAAACCCACACTGCTGGGGGTTATGATTACAGACAGACAGACAGACAGACAGACAGACAGACAGACAGAGAGACAGACAGACAGACAGACAGACAGACAGACAGACAGACAGACAGACAGACAGAGAGACAGACAGACAGACAGACAGACAGACAGACAGACAGACAGACAGACAGACAGACAGACAGACAGACAGACACAGACAGACAGACAGACAGACAGACAGACAGAGAGAGACACAGACAGACAGACAGACAGACAGACACAGACAGACAGACACAGACAGACAGACAGACAGACAGACAGACAGACAGACAGACAGACAGACAGACAGACAGACAGACAGACAGACAGACAGACAGACAGACAGACAGACAGACAGACAGACAGAGAGACAGACAGACAGACAGACAGACAGACAGACAGACAGACAGACAGACAGACGCGATGCTCTCATGATGCTCTCACCCTGCTCTGCTCTCACCCTGAATGATCCCATGATGCTCTCTGTTGTCCATGCCTTATCGCCGTTAACCACGCAGTGTGTCATTTGTTACGACTCTCTACACGAGCTCGACTCATCACTCAGAGTGCATCACCTCCACGAGAGCGGCGGCGTGGTGGCGGACGATGAGAAATGCAAATGCGTCTCTCTGCCAGGGGCGTTATTTTGGTATGGCAAGGTATGGCACTCGCCATACCTTGGCAAATAAAAATGTAAAAAAAATTAAATAAAAATAAAAAAAAAGTATTACAATTTTTTATGTTGATTTAGAATTCGAATGTCAACATTATGAACGAAGCTTCGAACTATTCGGTACAGCCCTAGCATGTTTTGATATAGTCAATTATATCACTTTTACTAGGTGACTTTTACTGTGACTAACTGAAATATGCCCAAAAAAATAAGGGAAAATGGACATAGGGACGTTTTTTAATCAAAGGGCAGCAGAGACAAGTGATACAGGGACACAGGTTAGGTCTTACAATGGCTTAGTGATTATAATTGATACTATATTCTGTTGAACACACACCTCAAAACCGTACCTAAGGAAAATTGGCTCAATTGCAAGAAAAGTAATAGACAGTTATGATATTACATTCTGCATAATTCGTATGCAAAATATTGTGGTTCCCTGCTTTAGTCTGTTGACACATTTCTAAAAAAAAAAAATGCTTGTGTAGTCCTGTGTCATACCTAAATGTCATATAACTGAATTGTATAGAAACAACTCACCAAAAGTGACTATTGCACAACTGATTTGATTTGACCCCTTCAATCCCCCCCCCCCCCCTCCCCCCCCCTTGCCATACCTTGCCTTTTACTGAAATGACGCCACTGCTGTTCTGTTCTGTTCTGTTCTCACATTCCAGAGACGCAGAAGAAACCTCTGGGGAGCTCCATGACGTCTCGGGCCCCCCGGCCCTCATTCGTATTCTACACCAGCGGCACCAGAGCGCCAGGGGGGGGGGGGGGGGGGGGGGGAGAGCTTCAATACATCCTCCTCAGATATGCTGACAGAAGCAACGAGATGCATCATGTGGCAAGATATATACCTTTGATAATGTCAGATGTTAGTTGTATACCTTTTGGGGTTGAGAGAGAGGACCACACGATACACCGCCCGCACGAGTCATTTGTTTCCCAGATCAAGGGTCATTACGGTGTTTTTTTTCGCAATATGGAGTATAATAATAATAAGCGATGCCCGCGGGGTGTCATTGATGAATGAATGAATGAATGAATGAAAACTTTATTTAACAGATCGCAGAATGGGTACAATACAGTACGGCTCAAATACACACAATTGTTAAGGGGATGCAGACCAGAGAAAGACGTTTGTCTTGTTTACATCAGGGTCCCCCATTTTCAATTCATCAGGACATATATGACATACATGACATACATGACATCATGACATTTATGGCATAGGGACATACATGACATACAGGTATATAGTACTGTTACATTTGTGACATATATGCAAATATACAGTACTGTTACCCAGAGATCCTAACAGAAAATATACGGTGGGGAGGAGACTGTCTATTAGGAGGGGGGGGGGGGTTGGACATTTACGGTGGCCAGTTTCGAATTGCAGCCGCCCGTAGGTGCTCTTTAAGAGCGGCTTTGAATGTGGGTAGGGATGCACATCTTTTTATGGCTGTGGGTCATTACGGTGTCTCTCCGCAATATGGAGTATAATAATAATAATAAGCGATGCCCGGGGTGTCATTGATGGAAATGAATATCCTTGACACCATGAGCCTCTACTTACCCAGAGAGAAGAGAGCGAGCCTCGATTGGCTCCACGTTTAATTGGAACTGCTAAGCGAGAGGGGACGGTTGTGATGACAAGAGTGCCTCAATCTATTCGCCACTTTGAATTAAATAAGGGATGCAATTAATGTCACGTCAGCAGCTCAGTCTCTCTCCTGTCCGCCCCGAAAGAGCTTGTTGTTAACAGAGCGCACTAATCAAATCGACCTCCGGACGGACCGGCACTGTCTGAGAGAGGCCAGAAGCGGATGGATTACCGGTTGTTTGGGGCGGAATCGATGCGCCGGGGGCGTGTGGGCGTATATATTTTATTGAGCCGCCGTGCGGGCAGTAATGAGACGGGCCGTTAACCCCTTCTTTAGGGAAAACAACTTCAAAGGACTGCCGGGCCTGAAAACCACAATCCCTGTGACACCAGATCTGCGGTTCTGCGCCGTAGAACTACTTACCTCGTACTATTGTCTATATAACTCTGTATGATAGCACGTACAATAGTGCTGTATATACCATATATACATTTTTTTTTGGATCCACTTTTTCTCCAATTTTTTCTATATTTTCTCCCATCCCAATTTCGTATCATCCAATTCAACCCTCCCCTGTCACGAACGCTGTTTCTTGCCTCCCACAAGCCGGCTGCAATGTGGACTAAGTCATACATAGCACAAGTCCCCTCCGGTACTTGAGGTAACAGCAGTCGCATCTTTTCACCTGCGCAGCTCGATCTCTCAGTGGCGAGGAGTAACGCCCCCGCCGCTTCCTGTTTCTACTGCGCAGGCGCACCAACCGACCTGTAGGAGTCGCTGTCCACAACGCCTGATCCCCACCCATCAGTTTCCCACCCCCTAATACGGCCAATGTGTATTAGTATGAACGACCAGCTAAACTGAAAGCAATGTGGATATATATATACATTTATATATTAATATTTACCGCATTATATCCATGTGTCTGAATATACCTGCATATAATCCTTCTACTTGCTTATACACCTGCATCTAACACATACAACTCTGTATGATAGCATGTAACAATAACAATACATCTATATATATACATACCTATATATACTGTATATATATAGGAGATCCAGAGAGAGAGAGAGAGAATGTAATACACTCGAATGATGTGAGATCAGGAGGGGGGTGATCTCCTTGACCTGGAAGTCTGTACGATGGATGACAGCCAGCCAGCACGCCGCCGCGGAGCGTAGTGTCTGGAGGTAATATAATAATAATAATAATTTAGGACCTGCTCAGAGGTCATCAATCGGCACGCATGCGATGCATGCATGCGATTCGTATCTGCAATTAACCCATCCCGTCGTCCTTCCCCCCCAAGGGCAGCCGGGAGCAGACAGGCGTCAACATGAGCCGCGCCAGGGGACCAATCCAAGTGCTCCTGTCCGTCTTCGTCAAGGACGCCACAGCGTTAGCGATCTTGTTGTTGTGCATGTTTTTCCATTGGGTTTATCTTATCGGGGGGGAAACCCTTGCAAGCACAGAGGGGGAGAACATGCAAACTCCACACAGACCTGGTCCCCAAGCGGGAATCGAACCCTGGACCTTCTTGCTGTGAGGCGACAGTGTTAACCACTACACCACCATTCCGCTGTAGACGTAACCGGGGGGTGTAAGTGTTCATTTTGGCAGCTATTTTAATTTTAGTTTTAGTCTTAGTCATGTGTCGAATGCTCTTTTTTCGTTTTCATTATATTTAGTGACCTTCATTCATTTTTCGTTTAGTCAGTTTTAGTCTACTACCGGTCTGAGCATTTTAGTCTTAGTCAGTTTTAGTCTCGATTTTGTCTTTTTTGTTTTAGTCTAGATTTAGTCGCAGAAAGCGGATGACATTTTAGTCTAGTTTTCGTTAATGTTTTTTTGTTGACAAAATTAACACTTTTGAGTGAGATGAAATCCAGTTTGTTTTGCCATGTCTCAGTCAAACATTAAAAAAAGAAATCCAGTTTTCTTTCAGTGATGATATCATGGATGAGCAGCGCCTTGTTATTGAGGGAGCGAGTATTGAGCAGCATGAAGGTGGCTGTGGAAGAGACGGGCAGAGTGGGAGCGGTGCCACCCTCAGAGCAGGCCAGGGGCATGAAGGTGCAGGCTGTGGAGGAGACGGGCAGAGTGGGAGCGGTGCCACCCTCAGAGCAGGCCAGGGGCATGAAGGTGCAGGCTGTGGAGGAGACGGGCAGAGTGGGAGCAATGCCACCGTCAGAGCAGGCCAGGGGCATGAAGGTGGCTGGCTGTGGAGGAGACGGGCAGAGTGGGAGCGGTGCCACCCTCAGAGCAGGCCAGGGGCATGAAGGTGGCTGTGGAGGAGACGGGCAGAGTGGGAGCGGTGCCACCCTCAGAGCAGGCCAGGGGCATGAAGGTGGCTGTGGAGGAGACGGGCAGAGTGGGAGCGGTGCCACCCTCAGAGCAGGCCAGGGGCATGAAGGTGGCTGGCTGTGGAGGAGACGGGCAGAGTGGGAGCGGTGCCACCCTCAGAGCAGGCCAGGGGCATGAAGGTGGCTGTGGAGGAGACGGGCAGAGTGGGAGCGGTGCCACCCTCAGAGCAGGCCAGGGGCATGAAGGTGGCTGGTGGAGGAGACGGGCAGAGTGGGAGCGGTGCCACCCTCAGAGCAGGCCAGGGGGCATGAAGGTGGCTGTGGAGGAGACGGGCAGAGTGGGAGCGGTGCCACCCTCAGAGCAGGCCAGGGGCATGAAGGTGGCTGTGGAGGAGACGGGCAGAGTGGGAGCGGTGCCACCCTCAGAGCAGGCCAGGGGCATGAAGGTGGCTGTGGAGGAGACGGGCAGAGTGGGAGCGGTGCCACCCTCAGAGCAGGCCAGGGGCATGAAGGTGGCTGTGTGGAGGAGACGGGCAGAGTGGGAGCGGTGCCACCCTCAGAGCAGGCCAGGGGCATGAAGGTGGCTGTGTGGAGGAGACGGGCAGAGTGGGAGCGGTGCCACCCTCAGAGCAGGCCAGGGGCTTCAGACAGCTGGTGCGCACGTGAGGTGTGTTGTGATGACGTCGACGAGGAACAACACGGAAACGCAGAGCAGATATATGACAAATATTACCACAGGAATACTGGAATTTGTGCAGATAAGTTTGTAGCGGGATGCTCGATGTATATAGCGGGGGCATTGAAGGAGTCCAAGACGTGATCTGATGGTATCCAGGCAGATTGGCGCAGCGGAGTTGAAAAAACTGCGCATGCAGTTGGCGAGAGGAGTATGTGAGCACCATAGCGACCGGAGCAGCTAGCCGGCTAACGACCGGCCACACACGCAACAAATCCAGCCTCGGACAACAGCACACTGCGGTGGAATGATCGAACTCACGAACAGTCCGTGTACATGTAGAGAGTCCATCCAGTTGGGGAAAAACCAGATGACGGGAGAAGATGAAATCCAAACCGAGAACCCAGGAGGAGAGGGGATCCGGCTAGCTAGTTTGACAGTGGGGCTATTGATGCTAACAGCTGATGCTGACAGCTGACAGGTAGCCAATTATTCTTATTTTTTTTTAACCTTTTATTTACCCAGGGTAGGTTCGCTGAGCACAGATACTCTTTTTTTTCAGGAACGCCCTGCTTCACATTCACACAGTGGGAGCTGCCCAGTACAACCACAGTCGACACCGTTGGCCACTGAGCAACTCCACTGGAGCAGTTGGGGGTTAAGTGCCTTGCTCAAGGGCACTTCAGCGGTTGGTGTTCCTGCCGATCCCGGGGATCGAACCGGCGACCTTCACAAACCCGCTTCTCTTTTTTAATTTTTTTTTATTATCTTTATTAGCTTTTCCTGGTCGCGCAGGACCGACAGAGGAGAGAGGGAGAAACGGGAGGAGAAGAAGGGAAGACACATGGTCACCGGGTCTGGGAAACGAACCCGGGAACGACCGCTTCGCGACTCAGCGCGCTATGTGGTGTGCTACTGGAGCGCCCACAAACCCGCTTCTCTAACCTTTAGGCCACCACTGCCCCCACGGTTGTGACAAAGTAAAATCTGAATCTAGCAGCCAAGACGAAAACGTTTAGCAAGGCAAGGAAAGTTAATGAAAAACGAACTACTAAGTGGACCGACTGAGAAGCTGCACCAGATCGGACGCCGGCGGCCTCTCACGTCACCAAACTTTACTTCTGTCTAATTCATCCAGTTTCTGTCTGGATGCGCTGATGTGACGGATCGTATTGGCCTACTCTGCGTTGTGTGTTAAATGCTGATGTCCCGAGGGGGAGTCGAACAGGGGGGCTCCCGCTCCGCGGGCGACGACATAGACCGCTGCACTAAGAAGTGAATCCACTGCTATGTACCGTACCTATGCGTCTATTAACCCTGTTATGAGGAAGTGAGTTTAACTCACAGCCCGCTTACTGCCACAGTCACCTGTCAACACCTCTGTTTCTGTGACTGTGGATATACTCACGGACCTCCGTTACATTGAGATATTTATAAACTCATAATTTCGCTAATAACACTTAAAATCATTGGTAAACAAACGTAGTGCTGAAAATATACACTTTGACTGCACGCTGTTTTGACAGGGTTAGGGTCTTTACTCTTGGCTACATTTGAAAAAGAAACGCAACATTAATGAATACGTTCTGTACTCATCTATTTATGGCGTGATATCAATCTCGTACCGGTACCGGACTGCACTGGCTTAAGGGGTTAAATATAATGTATAATGTATTTAAATTTGTATAATGACAATACCGCTAATGTAATCTAAAATGCTCTTCTGTTCACATCTTCTTCAGTTATTGCTAGTTTATCCTACTTTAACGTTTTCATTACCACACTACAAAGGGTTAACCGTCTGTAGTGTGGTAGTGAAAGGTTAACCATCTGTAGTGTGGTAGTGAAAGGGTTAACCTTCTGTAGTGTGGTAGTGAAAGGGTTAACCTTCTGTAGTGTGGTAGTGAAAGGGTTAACCTTCTGTACTGTGGTAGTGAAAGGGTTAACCTTCTGTAGTGTGGTAGTGAAAGGGTTAACCTTCTGTAGTGTGGTAGTGAAAAGGTTAACCTTCTGTACTGTGGTAGTGAAAGGGTTAACCTTCTGTAGTGTGGTAGTGAAAGGGTTAACCGTATGTAGTGTGGTAGTGAAAAGTTAACCTTCTGTAGTGTGGTAGTGAAAGGGTTAACCTTCTGTAGTGTGGTAGTGAAAGGGTTAACCTTCTGTAGTGTGGTAGTGAAATGGTTAACCTTCTGTAGCGTAGTTTCAAAGGAACAATCCAACTATAATCACCCGATCAATACTATTCTTACAGTTCTAGATATTTTGCAATGATCCACTTTACAGATGCATTTCATTCAGAATGTCCACAATTTCTTTCACATCAGAAAACGTTTATTTGTTCATTTCAGTTCACTGTACAAACATAAACGGTTCCAAAAACATTTAGATAAATATCTACTTAAATAATGTTATATTTTTTTTAATTTAACAACCTCGTGAAATATACCTCTTGAAATATACAGGCTATAGCGGGCCAGTGTTTTAGAAAAGTCTACATATTGAAAACAGCCAAACAGTTAAACACAAAAATAGACAAAGTACAAAGGCAGAATACTGAAATACGGAGAGAGCACGGTAGTCTGTATCCAAGGAGAAGGCAAACTATTCTTTTTTTCTTTTTTTTTTTAAAGTTGCAAGAGTATAATTGCCTCCCACTGAATCTCAAGAGGACTGTAAAGATGACAAAGATGAAGTTGTTATCGTAGCAGGAGGGTAAGAGGGTAGGAGCGTAGGAGACAGACACACGCTTCAATAACAAGGGCTACAGTACGTTCAGGCACGTGCACACATACATTAGAGCCCAAAGGGTACTCGAGCAGCTGCCCTTTTGTGCCTCATAATTTTTTAATTAATTTCTTTTACCGTTGCGCATATATATATATATATACATATATATATATATATATATATATATATATATATATATATATATATATATATATATATACATACACCATTGTATCTTTTGAAGGCCACCCACTGTTCAGTATTTTCAATGCTCTGCGAAGCTCATTCAGTGATAGATTGTTGATGCCTCAATGCTCTACCGAGCGACTGAGAAGGTCCTTTGTTCCTGCTGCGGTTACATTCTTTAACGAACACCGATAGCACTGCGTTGAGAGGCTCTCCTGTTGTGTCGTGTGTCCTGTAGCGTATTGTATCATGTAACTGTTTCTTTCATGTTTGTATATGTGTATTCGCTCTGGGGATTAAGAAATAAACCATACCATACCATACATATGGAGATGTGTGGGCCTTTTAAGTCAGTGATAAAAGTGTCTTTCAGGGATAAGTGAGCTCCTGCACTGATTTTTATAGTTCAATATTCAATATTTGATCACCAAAACCCCCCAAAAAGGATAAAAATGGGCCCCCCCCCCCCCGTCCAAGAAGGGCCCCCAAAAATCCGAACAGGCCCAGTGCCCTTTTAAGCCATTGAGCACCTGCCCCTCTAAAGTCCTGTGCACGTCCCTGGCTACGTTTACACTGCAGACAAATGTTTTTACACAGTGTGAACTTTGGCCACTTTCATACAGTATGTGGTCTTAAATCAGATTTTTACGTCACTCTAGATTGACATTTGTCATAATTTTTACATCCATCTTCTTTATCGTTCATTTGAGCATTGCGGGTCAGTGCAGGAGCAGTGACGGGTTAACACTGGAATCTGATATTGGCCACGTAAAAAAGAAAAAAATTAATTATGTGAACAGATCTGACCATTAAATCAGAATCGAGCTCTAAAGCTTGCAGAGAGAGACACTGAGGATTTGCGTCCACCTTGAAAAGGACAGTAATCGACGGCTATAAGGATAATATATAGTATAATAGTATATATATATATATATAGCAGCTTTTAAATTACAATACCAACACAACGTTGAAGTTGATTAAGTGCACTCGGTAATAAATCATTGATAATACATAACCATGTCACCAAAGAGAAACGTGCAAAGAATACATAGAATTCAAAATACAAGTGGTGACAAAATGGAGCCATTGAGAGTTGAGATTGTCTGAGAGAGTCTCTGGGTCACCGGGCTGGACGCAGGGCCGGACATAGCAGATTTGGTGCCCTAGGCAAGCGTGGCTCTAGGTAACCACCTATGTCGTCTATAAGAACCTGCCGTCACCCAAGATGTTTTCAACTCATTGTGCTTCACCCCTGTGTGGTGTCAGGTTCTGTGCGACCCGTTTCCAACGTTTAGTAAAACCATGTGTGCTGTCAGGTTCTGTGAGACCCGTTTCAACATTTAGTCAAAGTGAAATGATTACAATGAATCATTCTTTCAACCTGAGACTCATCGGCCTTGGCTCGTTTTCCGTGAAGAACATATAAAAGAACACATTTTCATGACAGAGTCACATTTGATGAAACGGAATAGAACTGTTATATACATCAAACGTACCGAACGTACCAATCAGCAACACCAACTGAGTCACGTGACTAAGTTAACCCCTTACCTGCGCGAGCTGCTGTGCTAAAAAAGTACACTGGGGCTCTATGGAGAAACCACGACACTCCCCTGACTAAAGGTAGTTTCAAACTAAAACAGCTGAATGTCATTTTGCCAAATCAGCAGCAGGGCTGCGAGTGTGAGTCTTTCACCTTTTACACATCTAGCTTTGGCATGGAGTGATTGTTTAGATCGCTAGCATCATGGCTAACAAATGCAAATATATTGTAGTCTGCCCCGTTGTTCTGACCAGGATTACATTCCTTTTGCCCTGACGTATATACAGCGAATAGGTTGTATTCGTGTATTTTTACATGAATTGCTATGGCGTTGTTGTGTCCACCAGACCCCACAAACATTGGTCCTCATTCACCAACAGATTTATGAGAAAGGTTACAAGCACATTTCTGCTTGCAGAGTAATTGAGTTGGGAAGCAGCTGCCCATCACTGCCCTATACAGCATGTATTAGAAACTCCCGGCTAAAGACAAGACAATCTTCAAAAGCTGAGGAACGACCAAGCTTTTTGATGGATCCGTCACACAGCAACATCCACTAACATCATCATCATTAGGTGGCTTCTTCGTTCCGAAGGTTGCCCATCACTCTCCAACCCATTCTGTCCCCACTTCTTCTCTCCAACTCCGTGACTCCGCCTCTCACTCCACTCCAATCACAGACGTCGTCTACACCTCTTGTCAAATTGAACGGTTTAATATCTGAGCAGAAAGAGATTTGTCTGGCCTTTAATTAATTAAAGAGGCACTTTGTTGAAGCTGGTCAATAATTAAGACTCCTCTTGGTAATCCTCATTTGGTGCTGTGCTGTGAGGCATGCCTCTCACTTTCCCTTGCAGCCCTTCTCTCCCAGTCTTCTTTTTGAAGTCCCCCATTTTCAATTCATAATGAATTGTGAGTAAGGGTGCGATTAGCACCGTGCAATCCATTCTTTGTGGATCTAGTGTATTTAATCGTTCATTGTCATCATGTATAGTTCCTAGCACCCTGAAAATAGCTCACGTTCTGTGGAGATAGAAGTAATCTAAATAACTACTGACTAGGGATGTCCGATATTATCGGCCTATTGGCTTTAAAATGTAATATCGGAAATGATCGGTATCGGTTTTCAAAAAAAGAAAAAAATATATATACATTTTTTGTACATTTATTTAACCTTTATTTACCCAGTGTTATGTGTGGGTCTATGCTTGTGCCCTGATCAGGCGCTCCTAATGTGATTCGTCATGTCTAGTTGTAGTTCTCTGTCCTGGTGTTGTAGTCCCTATCGTTCTCTCCCCAGCTGTACCCACTGTACCCAGGCGGCACGGTGGTGTAGTGGTTAACACTGTCGCCTCACAGCAAGAAGGTCCAGGGTTCGATTCCCGCTTGGGGACCAGGTTTCCATGATGCCAGTTACCCAGGTGGGGTATCTCCCAGGCCTTTCTGTGTGGAGTTTGCATGTTCTCCCCGTGCTCGCAGGGGTTTCCCCCCCGATAAGATAAACCCAATGGAAAAACATGCACAACAACAAGATCGCTAACGCTGTGGCGTCCTTGACGAAGACGGACAGGAGCACTTGGATTGGTCCCCTGGCGCGGCTCACGTTGACGCCTGTCTGCTCCCGGCTGCCCTTGGAGGGGGAAGGACGACGGGATGGGTTAATCGCAGATACGAATTGCATGCATGCATCGCATGTGTGCCAATTGATGACCTCGGAGCAGGTCCTAAATTATTATTATTATACTTACAATTAACCCAGGTGTGTCTCGTCTTGTCATCCCCTCATGTATAAGTATTCTGTTTTCCCCTTTGTCTGGTGCTGATCCTGTCTGTGTAGTTTGTGTCCTTGTTTGTCGTTACTTTAGTTTTCCTCATTTCTTCATCCATGGTAATTATTTTATTAAATATTTCTTATAAACCTACTTTGAGCGGAGCTGCATGACGAGAGTGAGGGGGGGGAAACCTTGCGGCCTTGGACAGTTGATACTAGGGCTGTCTTAAATACTTCGAAGCTTCGAAGCTTCGTTCGATGGCACGAGCTTCGAACATTAAAAAAATAATCGAAGTTGTTTGCCTCCAAAATCTTGCGCCTCCATTCCAATGAAACGAAAGTAAGCGGCGCCTCGACTCCACCTCTCTACAACAAGCATGTGGAGATTATCTGTGTTGAAAACAACAAGGACATGTGCAGCAGACATGTCGACGAAGAAGTCATCAGCAGGGCCGCGGGAACTCAGTCAGCAGCGGGGGTGCTGAGATAAGTGATATAATAATAATAATAATAATAATAATAATAATAATAATAATAATAATAATAATAATAATAATAATAATAATAATAATAATAATAATAATAATAATAATAATAATAACAATAACACTCTCGTTCACTAGAGGAGACCACTGCCCAACTCCGCGCTCTCACGCTCAGCTCTGCGGGAGCGAGACAAACAATGTAACCGTTTTGATGCATACATCACAGCCCAGCCTGCCCCACCTGTCGCGCCCCCGTACAGGGAGCCCCACGTCCCCGCATTAGAACGCTACGACGGGGACGTCTCTAAATGTTGTGCCTTTATTTTTCAATGTTCACCAGTATTCGGACAACAGCCGAACACCTTCCAAAGTGATACATCTAAATTTTATTTAAAAACAACAAAGTTTACCAAAGTGCTGTACAAGTCCCACAACATAAGATAAAAAAAAAAATAAAAAAAAATAAAAAAATATTATAATTTTTTTTTTTTTTTTTAAAGCTTTGAATTAAAATCGAAGCTCGGCCCCGAAGCTTCGATTGCCAAAAAAAGCTTCGAAGGTCAGCCCTAGTTGATACACTCATGCGTCAGTTTGGCGTGGGGGAGAGGGGTCTTGCCTGAGGCAGTCAGGGAGTTACTGCATAAGAACATCACTGTGTTTAGTCAGGGGGAGACTGACTCAGGCAGGGCTCATCTGACCCCGCATGAGATTGATACGGGGGATGCAAGGCCAATAAAGATGCACCCCAAAAGGGTCCCCCTCCATTTACAGCAAGAGGTGACGAGCCACTTGAAGCAAATGCTTGATAGTGGGATAGTTCGGCCATCTTGTAGTCCATGGGCTTCTCCCATTGTACTGGTAAAAAAGAAACTGGGTGGGCTCCGGTTCTGTGTCGATTATAGGAAACTCAATGAGGTTACTAGAAAAGACGCATACCCCCTCCCTAGGATCGATGATGCCCTGGATAGCCTTTGTCACGCTTGTTGGTTTTCCACCCTGGATTTAGCGAGTGGCTATTGGCAGGTGGAAGTAGACCCGAAAGATCGCCATAAAACTGCATTCACCACCCGTCAGGGCCTATTTGAGTTCAATGTGTTGAGTTTTGGGCTTTGCAATGCACCCAGCACTTTTCAGAGGTTGATGGCCCTAATTCTGGCTGATCTGCAGTGGACTACCTGCTTAGTGTATTTGGATGATATATAATTGTATTTGGGCGCACTTTCCATGAACATCTAACACGCCTGGGTGGTGTGCTGGAGAAACTTCAGCAGGCCAACCTTAAGGTTAAATCCATCCAAGTGTGACTTGTTTTCAAACGAGAGTCCAGTACCTCGGACATGTAATCTCTAGTGAGGGAGTGATGCCAGATGCTGCTAAAGTGGAGGCAGTCAGAGAGTGGCCTGTTCCCACCAGCCAGACTGAGGTTAAGAGCTTTCTGGGACTAGCCTCATATTATAGGCTCTTTGTGAAAGGGTTTGCTGACATTGCCCGGCCTCTGCATCAGTTGACAGAAAAGGGGAGGCACTTTCGCTGGAGTGAGGACTGTCAGGGTCTGTAGTCTGTAGTCTGTGTAGTCTGTGTAGTCTGATTACCACCCCTGTTTTGGCTTATCCAGACCCCAGCAAACCATTTATCCTGGATACGGATGTAAGTGACGTGGGGATTGGGGCAGTATTGTTTGTCTCAGGAGGAGAGAGGACTCGAGAGAGTGATAGCGTATGCTATAGCAGGGCTCTTACAAAACAAGAACGTAAATATGCCACTACTAAGAAAGAACTTTTGAGTATGGTAGCGTTTACCAAATACTTCAAGCACTATTTGTTGGGTAGGGAGTTTGTGTTGCGAACTGACCACAATTCTCTCCGTTGGCTTCATAACTTTCAGGACTTGGAGGGGAAGTTAAGTTGGCTCGTTGGCTTGAACAATTGGGCAATTTTCAGTATAAGATTGTTCATCGTCCAGGCAAGCTGTATAGAATTGCAAATCCCCAAGAAAATCCGACGAAAGTATATAGTGAACCTGACTATTAGCTTGCAAATGGTTTCAGAGCCTTCTGTCCGACAGCAGTATGTGAAAATGTTAAGTGTCCAGAGTTATAAAAGGCGTACTGCAGGGTCCAATCCTGGGTCCAGTCTTATTTATTATTTATATTAATGATAGTGTCCCTTCTTTGAGGGTTGTCCGGCCCATCTCTATACAGACGACAATATTGTATATTGTGGACTGTAAAACTAGTCACTGAAAATGTACAACTATCATTTAATATTTAGCAGGATGTGTGCTTATTCATCTGCTCCAACAATGTGCTATAGGTCAGTAAACATATTTTCACCAAATACTTGGTAATAACTTTTTCTGGGAATGAATGAGGCAGTGAAACCTTTTCTGAATTCTCTGCTCGGTCAGCACCCCCCCCACTCTCTGTTTAAGCCCACGGTGGCAAGATAGGTACATTCAAAATGACAACAACCGCCCCCCCCCCCCCCCCCCTTCCCAAAAACACAATTTTTTTATGTATTCTTTGTTATTCATATTGTAAACTACTAACGAGTCAGTCACAGTCAATCAGCACCTGCTAACGGATCTGACCCTTTAGCCCAGCTGGTTAGTGTGGCCACCTATGGATCTTATGGTTCCAGGTTCAAATCCACTCGGTTACGATACCTTTTGTTGATAATATGATGTATAATTGTGATATGTCTCCATTGTCATTTTACAGATTGTGAAAGTACAGAATGTAAGCTTTCAAATGATGTGTCATCCGTTGAAATCTGAAAATAGTTTTATGAAATTTCAAAAGCCGGGTCTCCTCTTTCTTAGGACTACAGTACGATTTTGTGACGGCATTATGCCCTCGAGGCCGATGCATTGTGCATATTTGATAAACTCATATTTTGCTAATAACAATAATAATATTTTAAGAGGTTATGATGCCGTTTAAATGCAGTGACAGTAACGTTATTTGAACGTTACATTTCACTGTCCAACAGGGCTGTACCACACACAAGCATTCTAAATAAACAACTACTCAACGAAAAAGAAAGCAGAATGTCACACGACAGACCACAAAAAAATGGTTGACGATTAGCGATAGTAAAACTAAATTTAGCGCCATCTACCTGCCAACGTTTTTACCGGACCAATCCTACCCATGGAACCATGATGCTGCCCTACTCTCACTTGACACGGAGCGAGTGTTCAGAGTCAAATGTAGATCGGTGTCACATTTAATGCCGGTCGATGTCAACGCCGAGCAGCGTTTTGTGTGACACCAAGTGAGCGGACGTCCGTGCGGTTAGAAAATTGGAGTTTCGCACTTTGACTCCGCTTTGAGTCCCGGTGGACCTCCGCGGAGTCCGGTCCGCATACGTTCCGCTCGACTATGGGAGGGCCTTAAGCCCTTTTTGTGGGGGGAATGGGGGTTACAAATTATGAATTTAAGTGTAAAGGGGCATGGGACATTATATAATTGACCTAGAATGACCGTTCCTATGCTCAATTATGTGTATTAAGCGCTGCTCCAACAAGGTGCTAGGCCTAATGGCAGTGAACATATGTTCACCGACGTTCCATGAGGCTGTGGTCATCCCAGAGATCACCATTGATCATTTCACACAGTGAGGTCAAAGAGCTAAAGAATGGGGGCGCCCGAGTGGCACAACCCATACAGCACTACGGTGCCACACGGGCGACCCGGGTTCGACTCCCGGACCCGGTGATCTTTGCCGAATGTCTTCCCCGGTCTATCTCCCGTTCCTCCTCTCTCTCTCTATCTCTCTCTCTCTCTCTCTCTCTCTCTACCGGACTGCCCGGTAGCAAAAATAAATAAAAACATAACATAACATTTTAAAAAAGCGAAAGAAAATGGAAAATCCAGAGGGCTACTATGGGGACTCACATCATCACACGTGAATACAACTGGGTTCATTGGCTTCACACCGTTTAGGTACCACACTATGCAGAGAATGGCAAAATACTATAATAATAATAATAAATTGGGCTGTAAAGGTGAGACTCTTGTGGTGCCATTGAGTTCCAGATATACTTTGAGGTGAAAGGTCAAGAGACACCTTTGTAAATGTCTAATACTTAGCTCCTTCCTCTGCCAGCAGGCGTGACATGGTTGGCACCTTTGATCTCCTCGCGATCCCCATAGCGATGGCTATGTCCATTTCTCCCCATGTTGCTTAACTTAGGAGCGATAGTTACCTCCTTAGCATATGACACCTTTGGCACCCTTTGGATCTCGATGACAGCTTAAGAAAACTAGAACGCCAGGAGACATGAAAGAAGGCGGTGTCGGCTGGCGCCCAAGGCGCCCTGATTCCGTCGCGACGTATCGACCTAGTTTCCGTGGGCCAAGCTTCCTTCAGTTCTCGTCTTTTCAACGTGCCTCAGTGCCGAGTCCCTTGTCGTTTGAATAGATCCGAGTCATAAAGAACAGTCTGGGGGTTTGTGTTCCTAGTATCTCCCGCTGTCTGAAACGGAGTGCTTGGCCCCCCAGACATGAATATACATCACGCAGACTTAACCTAACAACCGAATAGACTTCAGGCGGTTAATCCTTTTTGTCTCCTTCCCCCGTGTGAGATGCCATGATATACTGTATATAACACTTTCGATGAGTTAGCAGCAACGTCTTTTTCATAAAGGCACTGAGCCCATAAAAAAATTGCACCCCGAGTTCCGTCGTCAAGGCTGCTTCTGAAAAGGCAGGTTCGACGATGTCACTGTGGCTTCCCTGGGCTCGGCCACGATGGGCCTGTTTGTCATCTCGCAGGCGTTCTGTCGCGCGTTCTCCTCCGCGATCATCTGCGACACCTCTGTGGAGCCGCCGCCCTCGAACCCGGGCACAGTGTTGGCCACGTGCACCACGTGCACCTTGAAGGAATGAAAACGTTTATTTTTTAACATCGCTGCTGTCGGGACAAAACCTCATAACTCCAAAAACCCAACTTTTCAGCAGATGAAAAAAACGAACACAGATTTGAGGGTGAATAGAGTTAGGAGGTTTAGACAGATGATCGGTTTAATGCTTTCCCATTGTTTAAACTTTGTAAAACCCACACACACATATGGAGGATGATCTACGGAGTTGATTTATATAAAAAAAAATAAAAAATTAAATGGAGTTATGAGGTTTTGTCCCGACAGCAGCGACATGTATTCTCCACATTCCTCCAAACAACAAATCACAGTATCGAGCTCCGTCAAACAGAACAATCATAATAAAAAAGAAAGAAATTATAAACAAAAAGTCAAGAGCAATGTAGTTAGTTAGGTGACATGTTAAAAAAAAGGAGTAGAGGGAAGCTAAGCTTATTGATCCCTACTCCCTTACATTTACATTTGTTCTCCCGTTAATTTGACTTGATATAACATAATTTAGTATAATACATTACAGAATACACTTTTACTTATAGTACAAAAAGAAAAAACTTGATTCGCTTGACAGCAGTAAATACAATACAACACTACATAACACATGATAACATAACTTTGTTTATCTGCATTCCTCATTTCTGTATTTCTCAGTCTAATGTGTATTTCTTTAAGCTGCTTTTTAAATTGTGCCATAATGTTTACTCCGTTTGATGTATTCAGGTAAATTATTCCACAACTTTACTCCACAAACAGATATGCACATTATTTTCACTAGGGATGTCCGATATTATCGGCCGACCGATATTATCGGCCGATATCGGCAGTAAAATGTGATATCGGAAAATATCGGTATCGGTAAAAAAACAAAAAAACAATAAAAAAAAAATTTTTCTTCATTTATTTAACCTTTATTTACCCAGGCAAGCAAGTAAGAACCAATTCTTATTTTATTTATTGTCAAAAGTATGCATGTTGGTTTAATTCAACAACAAGAGATATGTAATGTTAATTTTAACTTTTTTAATTATCATATTTTGCACAGATAATGCTTACATTTAGAACGCCTTTTGAATGCATCCAGTGAAATTATTAGTTACCTGAAATTATTCAGTTATTTTGGGGGGAAACCCTGCATATATCGGTATCGGTTGATATCGGTATCGGAAATTAAGAGTTGGACAATATCGGAATATCGGTATCGGTAAAAAAGCCAATATCGAGCATCCCTAATGTTCACCTTGTTCCGGCCTCCCTTCTTGCTGAAGAGGATGCAGCTGAACACCTTCTTGAAGCCTTTGCGAAAGTGCTTGGACACCAGGGCGTAGACGATGGGGTTGAGGCAGGAGTTGGCGTACGCCATGCAGTGGGAGAGGATGCGGAAGGCGTACGTGGTCTGGTTGAAGGGGAAGTCGCCGTACAGGTAGCACAGGATCACCACGTGGTACGGCAGCCAGCAGATGCAGAAGAGCACGGTGACGATGATGATCATCTTGGTGACCTTGCGCTTGGCCCGCTTGGACTCCGACATGCCGTCCAGCGGGTCCACGGCGGTCCAGAGGTACTTGATGGTCCTGGTGTAGGACAGGCTCACGATCAACACGGGGATGACGTAGCCGAAGAGGAAGGTGCAGGTGTCCAGAACCTAAATCAAATCGACGACACACGTTAATGTCCCCCCCATGGGCCGGACACGTCTTCTTTGAACAAGTCAAGAAGAAACATCACAATTAATCAAGAACACAAAAACGCCATTTTAAATAAATAAAATAAATGCAACACTCCCAGACCCCACGCGAAGGTAAGGAAAAACTCACTAAAACCTAGCAATAGGAAAAAATGCACCAGAGGCAATGTGGAGGAGAGAAACCATAGAAGGGCCGTTCAAGGGGGGGATCTCCCTTCTTAGATGCCGGTGAAAGTAGTGTTGCAATAAAACCGGTGAAACAGTTGGTAAAGCATGCACTCATAATGTGTAGTGAAACACAGATATAAGTGCGTGCGATAGCAACTGAACATTTTGAAAGATTAAAAAAATAGAGCGGATGGCGGATCTATTTAAGGCAAAGGGGGCGGCGGCACAGGGAGGAGGGTCGCGTCCTCCCGGTCATCATCATCATCATCACCTTGCGGTTCTGCTCCTCCCAGCCGGGGATGCACACGGTGCTGTTGGCGTAGTCGATCAGGTCGTAGTAGCTCAGGTAGGGGCCGGCGAAGATGAGGGACAGGCCCCAGATCACCACCATGGCGACCACGGCGTTGCAGGGGGTCCTTAGTTCCCGGGAGCGGAGTGGGTAGCGGATGGCCAGGTACCTGCAGGAGAAAAAGACAGAGAGTGGATTTATAGTGAAACACAACATAGAAAGATATTTTCACTACAATTCGTACCTCATTGCACCTTACCTCGATACCACCTCCCCTGCAGGTTCTATACAACAAGAGGTGCAAATCCAGAGCCTGCAGGATAATGAAAGACCCTCACCACCCCAATAACAGCCTGTTCCAGCTGCTGAGGTCAGGCAGACGCCTGCGAACCCCAGCTACTAGGACAGAGCGGCTTAGGCTCAGCTTCTTCCCCCAGGCCATCAGAGCCCTGAACAATTAACATTGAGTGCCACAGAACACTGAACTATCCACACACAAGCACACATGAACACACACACGACACGCACGCTGTGCACGCTCACACACTAGCAGCCACTTAACACTTTAACTCTCTCGTCTCGTAGTGCTGACCAAGGTGGTGGATGTCTCGGGGTCTTGGCCAAGATTGCAGTGACTGTTCTACGTGCACCACCGAGGCCATGGATCGGCTTCTTACCGTCTTCTGTCCGTGGTCTGTCAACGTGGTTTAGACGTGGAGTTCATTGCTGGGTTAAGTACTTCTATTCTATTCTATTCACATATATGCTTACCACTTGTATCTATTGCTATATTGTCCGCCCATCACAATCACGCGAGCTGTCTAACGCCTGTCCCGTCTCCCTGTGAGTGGCTGTCTCGTGGTGATGACCGGAGTGGTGGACGTCCAGTGATGAAGACCGGGAGGATGCGACCCTCTCCGCTATATCAGCTCTATCTTTAATCTTTCAAAATGTTCAGTTTCTATCGCATGCACTTATCTGTGTTTCACTACTCATATGAGTGCATGCTTTACCAACTGTTCGCCTGTTTTTATTGCTACACTATTATCACCGACATCTAAGAAGGGAGATCCCCCCTTGAATGGCCCTTCTAAGGTTTCTCTCCTCCACATTGCCTGTGGTGCATTTTAACGTGTGTTGTCGGGCCTTACAAATACATTTGATTTTATTTGAAATTTGATTTACCTAAGTTGTACCTCATCCCATTTCTGCATTGTACTGTATACTGTAACTCACTGTTACTCTTTTCTACTCTGTATTGTATATTGTCCATACAGTATGTATATTGACTGAACACTTTTTGCTTACGTACTTTGGACTTTCTATTTTATACTTTTTATCTATGTTTATCTAGCACACTCCCAGGAGCTCATAACAGAAAAAAGCATTTCATAGAAAAGTATTCTGTATTTTTTTTATGACAACAACTAATAAAGAAACTTGAAACTTGAAACCCTAGTGCTGAGGATAAGCGCTCAATGAAGAAGCCCAATCTCCGTGCCAAACATAGAATAGAATAGACTTTATTATACTTCCATACAATGACATTAGGGATTGAAAAAAGAAACATAATATCACAATACTATACAAATATCACAATACTAGGGCTGTCTTAAATACTTCGAAGCTTCGTTCGATGGGCATGGGATTCGAATATGAAAATAAAATTCGATCATATAAAAAAAAATATATATATATATATATTTTTTTTTTTTTTTTGCTAAATCAACTCTGCCTCTCTTTGTTAACTACAACAAGCAATGCTGTTTGTTATTTAAGATGAGGTCGGACTCGGCACTGACTGATTTGTGTTCATTGTGCTGCTTTTATAAAGCCTCAAATGACGGCTTACAATATTTCATGAAAGCAAAGTGTTTAGTTTGTCTAAGATTTAAAAAGGTTTAAACTTTACAGCACTGACAAGGTTGAACAAAGTGGCTGTACAAGTCCCACAACATTAAAAAAAAAATTATAAAATGTATTTAATTTTATTTCGAAGCTTCGAATTAAAATCGAATCTCGGCCCCGAAGCTTCGAATTCCAAAAAAAAATAATTTGAAGGTCAGCCCTACACAATACTATACAAATATCACAATCTATGAATCTATATCTATCAATATCAAACATCTATGCTACTGCTGTCTTTGTAGCAGATTTTATTTGTCAAGCTTGGGAGAGAGAAGACACAATACTTTGTTTTAGACCGAGCTGTAATCTGTATTTTTGTAAATCTGTATTTAGATACTGAAATGTAACGTGTGATGTCATAACGGACCACTGCAACAGTAGGTTGGTGTCTTATATAAAAACCCACGAGGGTTGGACACTTTTGTGTGCATGACATAGAAATAAAATAACCAATCAATCAACCGATGTAATATTCACTTTTCTAAACGGGTTCATCCCGGCCCGGCCACTTGGATATCCGGGATACATTGGCGGAATCACATTTTTAATCCACCAACTCAAAAACAGACTAGGCCGAATAACATTGAATTATTAATGCGCACGTATAACGTACATGTAATTTGCAACGCTCTGATGTGAAACCCCTCTCTCTGTGGACTTAATATTGATTTCACCGCAGATATTATTCTGGCTTAACCCTTTCACTGCCACACTACAGAAGGGTAACCCTTTACTCTCACACTACCCATGGTTACCGTCGGTAGTGTGAGAGTAAAGGGTTAACCTTTTGTAGTGTGGCAGTGAAAGGGTTAAGCTGCTGTTGTGTGGCAGTGAAAGGGTGTATTGTCACAATGAAAGGGTTAATAACCATTTGGTAGTGCGGCAGTGAAAGGGTTAAAGACACACCGTGTAGTATAGACCCTGCCTCAGGGGTGGAAACGGGCGCCGCGCCAGATGCTGCCTGTTATTAGAAAATGATTGTGTGTGTTGTGTTGTGTTGTTGTTTAGTTGTTTGTTTCTGCTATACCGGAGACTCCGGCCTCAGCTGCACCCTGGCCGTGGGGATCAGGCTCGTTTTTCATTTCAGAAAAGAGGAAATCTATAAAGCGTGGCGCACCAGAGGACCTTCCGAGGCCCCCTTCAGTTCATCATTGTCACGACTAGCGGGAAAGCGATCTGCGAGATTGGGCCGTGAGGTTGGAAACCTATTGAATCAATCCCCCCCCCCCCTCTCCCCTTCTAAACTAACCAACTGTGTTGCTGAGGGCCGTCCACGGAGCGACAGCGGCCGTTTTTCACTGTGATGAAGGGTCTCGGCTCGCACGATGAAGAGTTGTAATTATTTCATCGGTTCGACTTTGTGTGTGTTGTGCTACTGGAGTTCATCTAGTTTATACATAATATATATTATACGGATACCTCGGGGTTCCAATTAGGGTGAGAGAGATGAATTTCTCATAGCTTTAGTTAACCCTTTCACTACCACACACTACAGAAGGTTAACCGACAGTGGCTCGGGAGGTAGAGCAGTCGTCTGGCAATCCGGAGGTTCCCCGGTTCGATTCCCGCTCCTCCTCCCCGGGCAGCGTGTCGATGTGTCCTTGAGCGAGACACTTAACCCCTAATTGCTCCCGATGAGCAGGTCGGCACCTTGCATTGGTCGCCTCCGCCGTCGGTGTGTGAATGTGTGAGTGAACGGGTCAAATGTGAGTAACAAATTGTAAAGCGCTTTGGATAAAAGCTGTTATATAAAAAAGGAGCCATTTACCTACTGTAGTGTGGTAGTGAAAGGTTAACCTTCTGTATTGTCACAGTGAAAGGGTTAACCCTTTGGTAGTGTGTGGCAGTGAAAGGAACACATTTCTTTAAATTAGGAATCGACAGGCGCCTAATGAAAAGGGCTGTATTTTTCCACACATAGAGAATCAAGAGGATTGATTGCCTGTACAAATGGAGAGCTGTGAGAGCGGACAGGACAAGGAAGCCCCATCCTCTCTAATTGGCTTTCGCACTCGGAACTGGACCCTCGGTTTACATTTGAATATTCCCGAGGGGCACATGTGGTGATGTTTTGAATATAAATGACACGATACATTAGCCTTGCTGTATTTGTTGAATTGTGTCAGTTCAATGAGGGCCACTCATAAAGCTACTGCCATGTCATGTGGCGTTCAGAGGGCGGAGGAGAGTGTTTATGTTCCCTTAGCCCTATGTTCCCACAGCCCTGTGTTCCCACAGTCCTATGTTCCTACACCCCTATGTTCCTACACCCCTATGTTCCCTCAGCCCTATGTTCCCTCAGCCCTATGTTTCCTACAGCCCTATGTTCCTACACCCCTATGTTCCCTCAGCCCTATGTTCCTACAGCTCTATGTTCCCACAGCCCTATGTTCCCTCAGCCCTATGTTCCCACAGCCCTATGTTCCCACAGCCCTATGTTCCTACAGCCCTATGTTCCCACAGCCCTATGTTCCCACAGCCCTATGTTCCCACAGCCCTATGTTCCTACAGCCCTATGTTCCTACAGCCCTATGTTCCCTCAGCCCTATGTTCCCTCAGCCCTATGTTCCTACAGCCCTATGTTCCTACAGCCCTATGTTCCCTCAGCCCTATGTTCCCTCAGCCCTATGTTCCCTCAGCCCTATGTTCCTACAGCCCTATGTTCCTACAGCCCTATGTTCCTACAGCCCTATGTTCCTACAGCCCTATGTTCCCTCAGCCCTATGTTCCTACAGCCCTATGTTCCCACAGCCCTATGTTCCTACAGCCCTATGTTCCTACAGCCCTATGTTCCCACAGCCCTATGTTCCTACAGCCCTATGTTCCCACAGCCCTATGTTCCTACAGCTTTATTGATCCCCTTTATTGATCCCCTTTATTGATCCCCTTGGGGAAATCCGGGCATCATAGCAGCATGGGGGGGGGGGGGAGGGGAAGTACAGGTATGGGCAGGGTAATAGAAAGACATAAATATCTGCAATAAAATTACAGTGTAAACAACATAAATAATTCTAAATGAAGAAGCACTGCTCTCCCGTGAGAGACGCCCCCGTGTGGACAACCTGCCTCACAGCAGCGAGGTCAGAGGTCACTACAAGTAGGCTCCCCTCTGGACCTCAAGTGGAATATGAGCGATCGATGTTCAATCAATGCAAATAATACACTGAGGCTGTGTGGTATTGTGGAGGATATACAGAGCTCACCTCCCCCACTCCCCTCCTCAACCCCTCCCTTCCCCTCCCCTCCATCCCGTCCCTTCTCCTGTGTCCCCCCCCCCCCCCCCCCCCCCCCCCGCGTGTAGCTTTTCTCCAACGCGTCCGTGTTTCCGGGTTCCCGTTTTGCGCTCTGATTGGCCAGGTCATGTGACATGTGCGCCAATCGTGGGACGGCAAGTTCTGCGCCTATTTCCGGGTCGAACAGCCTGCAAACTACCTGACGCCTAGTTTATCACTGGTTAAGCTTAGGCGACTCTTTCGAAGTTGGTTAAGGTTAGAGTTTGGAATCAGGGCAGGCGTTCTATCGCCCTGCTCTAAAGACAAACTCTAACCTTAACCAACTTCGAACGAGCGCCTAAGCTTAACGGGTGTAGAAACTTGCGGTCCCGCGATTGGGCGTACGCGTCACATGACCTGGCCAATCATAGACGCGGAAACACGAACGCGTTGGAGAAAGGCTACAGGTGTCCCCCCCGCGTGAATATTAAAGGCAACCAACTTGTGTTCAGCTTTTCTCTGATTGGCCACGACCCCATGCCGCTAGCCCGCCCCCTTTTGCCGCGATCGCGGCAGGAACCTTCAAGTTCCCTGGTGCAAAATAAATCTGGTAGTTGGTTTATGACGTTAATTAATAATAAACACTGTTAGGACTCTTAATAATAAACACTGTTAGGACTATCTGACTCTTAATAATAAACACTGTTAGGACTATCTGACTCTTACTAATAAACACTGTTAGGACTATAAACACTGTTAGGACTATCTGACTCTTAATAATAAACACTGTTAGGACTATCTGACTCTTAATAATAAACACTGTTAGGACTATCTCGATTCACGCGTCACTACTGTAATTAGAAACTCTGGGTATCACTGTACATCAGTGTGGAACTGTACGCTGTAACGTTATTATTTTCATAAACCAACTACCAGATTCACTCGTCACTGTACATCCGTGGAGGCTGCTGAAGCGCCAGCGGGGCGATGCGGTGGTTTGTCCCCGGCTTCCGTGCGCCGCCGGCGGCTTGACTCGGTCCAGCTCCAGCAGCAGCGGCCGTGCTCCGTTGTAGAAGCCCTTTCAATGACAGAGCTCTCATATTTTGCGAATGCATAAACTATATCTTAAATTATGGCTATGTGTCTAATATGGCTGTCGCTTATCAATGACTTCGCGACAGCCATATTAGACACATAGCCATAATTTAAGATATAGTTTATGCATTCGCAAATATGAGAGCTCTGTCATTGAAGTGGGTGGTGGCAGCGTTACTAACAGCGTTCACCCTGATGTAAAGTAGCGATTTTTATTGTTTTGTCATGACAAACCAATTACATAATCCCAACATATGTGTAAAGAAACAACATATTCCAGTTAACGGTATATTTTTTTAATGATTCATTACGGTATAAATTAGGTTAACTGGAGCTGCGTATTGCTGGCTCTCATATTTGCGAATACAATAGCGTTCACCCTGATGTAAACAATTCTACAACGGAAGACGGGCGGCGCAACTCTCTGCCGCGCGGCAGCGCGGTCACGTGGCCGTGTGGCCAATCAGAGAAACGCTGAACGAAAGGCTGAACACAAGTTGGTTGCCTTTAATATTCACGCGTCCCCCCCCCCCCCCTGCCTCCTGACTATAATAGGGGGCCCCTCACACGTCATTCACTCTCCTCGTCCTGGGTAATTTTTTAGCTGATCACCTGAGCGAGAGCCACTCAGCCATGTCTCTAACTGTCTTGTACCTATTTGACCTATCTGGCTAATAAACCATATTATCCGGATCCACTTGACTGAGTAAGTTATTCCCATCAATAATATCCACAACAGTACAGTATGTTCTACCAGACCGGAGGGCAGTGGTTAGAAGGCTGCCTGTGACCACAGGAGAATAGCGCTATATATTTATCCATCCGTCTGAATATACCTGCATATATTCCTTCTATACACCTACTTATACACCTGCATATAACCCATATAACTCTTTATGATAGCATGTACAATAGTGCTTTATATGCCGTGTATATATATATATTTACCACATATATATACACATATCTGTCTGAATATACCTGCATATAATCCTTCTATATACCTACTTATACACCTGCATATAACCCATATAACTCTTTATGATAGCATGTACAATAATGCTGTATATACCGTATATATACAGTATATTTATTGTTACCATATATATCTATCCACATCTGTCTGTACATAACTGTATATAATCATTTACATATCTGTAGATACTATATCTATACATATCCCTTACCTACTCTTATTAGTTACGCTGCTGGCCAGTATGACTTACTACCATAGTGTCTTTATACCTGTATCACTGTACATATTAATACTACAACTCTGTAGATACATCTGATTAGCACCATTACTCAGTAGTACTAATTTATAGCCAGTTGAATCACCTGTATATGGTATATTACTGTTGCACTCTACTGTTACATTTGCACTCTGGTTGGATGACAACCCTCTTTTTGTTGTACTGTACTTGTGCTGTATGATGTCAATACATTTGAATCTAATCTCATCTAATCTAATCTAATCCAATATAATATAATATAATGTGCTGCATTGTGGACTCCTCTATGTCTATTCAATTGATGTCTATTCAATTCAGTGACAGTGGTACGGCTTGTAAATGCCATAATTAATTCATTAACTTTTGACCGATCAAACGGATCCATTTTGTTTGATTTGTTTTGAAATCAGGCAGTAGGGATTAGGGATGGGTACCGAATTCGGTACTTTTAAGGTACCGAACCGAAACACGTCGGTACTACCGAGTATCGATTCAAGTGAGATACCAAAAAATAAAAAATAAAAATGAGATTTTTTTTTTTTACCTTTTTTCTTTTCATGTCAACGTTCACACGCACAATATATGCTTACCTAGGATTTGACTTGATTCAACAACTAAGCAGTCGGAGCGATGGCAAGCCGAAAACGGTCGAAATTGTAGTTATTTGAAGCTTGGATTATTTTTGTCACGACTGAGGTAGGTAAATAAAAAATTTTGAGACTAAAGTACCGAAAAAAGGTACCGTTGGGTACCGGTATCGATTCACAGGTACCGGTACCGGTACCGTATAGGTTCAAATGTGAAAGGTACCCATCCCTAGTAGGGATGGGCAAAACTCACACAATTACAATTCGATAGTCACTGGGAACTATTAGAATACCCCCCCCCCGACACACACACACACGTTAACGTATGGTTTTGTTTTTACTTGATAGCGAACATGAGTTAATCCAACAAGCGAGCTAGCTGCTATTAGCTAAGCGCTAATGCTAGCAGACCGGACGAGCGTATTTCTGGGAACAAAAGCAATCATTCTGAAAGTTACATCACTGATGCTTGAAATGTGTGAGTTTAATGAGACAACGTGGCAAATGTACAAAACGTTGCTACAATGTACTGTAACATCTCCGATCTTTCTTTCTTTTCTGTTCCCCCAGCTGTTAACAGACTGTTATAGGCTATAGCTACCTGTACCCAGCATGCCGTTCAGCGGTGTAACAGTTAATATAGCCGGGTCCCCTCTCAATACACAACAACAGTGTAGTTGCCGGTAAAAACAAGGGGAAATGAGCGGTCAGGTGGCGTAGCGGAGATTGCGTTCGTCACCAACACCGGAGCTCACAGCTCCGGGGTTGTCACCAGCTTGGCTGGCCGTTCACACTAATACAATTGGCTGTATTAGAGGGTGGGAAAGCTGGCGGGGTGGGTCCGGGTCGTTGTAAACAGCGACTCCTACAGTTCGGTCGGGGCGCCTGCTCAGCGCGGATAGGATCTAAGGGGGGTAGTGTGATCCTCCCACACGCTACGCCCTCTCAATGAGAATCCGCGCTGCCAGGTGAAAAGAAGCGGTTGATTGGCTGGACGTGTGTCGGAGGAAGCACGTGATAGCCTCCACTCTCCCAGACCGACTGTGGGGGGTAAGTGCGCAGCGACCAGGAAGGGGATTGGGGATTGGCATAACGACTAACATTGGGATGGGAGAAAATCGGATGAAAAAGGAGGGGGAAAAAGATCAATAATAAAAATTAAAAAAAAACAAGGGGAAATATATTTTTTGAGACAAAACTATATTTGCATAAACTATTCTACGACTATTGGGGGCGACAATGGCTCAAGAGGTAGAGCGGTCACCAAGGTAATCGGAAGGTTCCCGGTTCGATTCCCATTCCTCCCGGGCAGCATGTCTTTGAGCAAGACACTTAACCCCCTAACTGCTCCCAGGCATCGGTGTGTGAACGGGTGAACGTGAGGAAAAAAAAATTGTAAAGCGCTTTGGATAAAAGAGAGATATATGAATGAATGCACCATTTCACATTTATTAGATTTTCTATAATTTATCGACACCTCGTCCCCATCATCAGCCCGCTAACCGGGGGCGGGCGGAGAGATACAAACCGCGAGTCGTCTCTTCTTACCTGTCGACCGACACGGCGGCGAGCGTGAAGCTGCTGGCGTACATGGTGAGGTTGATGAAGAAGTGCACCACCTTGCACATGAAGGAGCCGAACACCCAGCCCTCCAGGGAGTAGATGGTGGCCTGGAAGGGCACGCAGAAGATGATGAAGAAGAAGTCGGCCACGCTCAGGTTGAGGATGAAGAGGTTGGTGGTGTTGTAGCCCACCTGGCCGCTGCGCAGCAGCACGGCGAGCACCAGGCTGTTGCCCACGGTGCCCAGCAGGAAGATGAGCGAGAAGACCACGGACACCACCACGCTGGTGACGTTCACCTGGTGGCTCTCCGACGACAACGACGCGTTGCCTCCTCCTCCCGCAGCCCTGCTGAAGTCCTCCAGGTCAGACATGATGCTGGCGTTTCTGAAGGAGAACGGGGGGGGGGGGAGGGGGGGACGCGAGAAAACAAACGAGCGCGGGTTTTTGTTAACATGGTTCTCATCAGAATCAAATCAAATCAAATGTATTTGTAAAGCCTGAAATCACAAGGTAATGATGCCCCCATGGGCTGTAGAAGTCTTCTTGAACAAGTCAAGAAGAAACACCACAATAAATCCAAAAGAAAAAACACCATAACATTTTTTATTTTTTAGATAAACTCATATTTTATCCCCATGCCAATCTGGTTTCAGACCTTACTACTCCACAACACAGCCCTTCTGAAATGTACCAATGATGTTCACTCATCAATGGATAATAACACGGTCACTGGTGCAATATGAAATGATAAAAAAATAAATTAAAAATCTAACCCTGACTAACCTTACTGTCATGCACTTGTCCTAATAAACTAACCTACACTGTAACACGCAACACTTTGATGAACATTGTTACTCAGCTGATAGAGTTGTACCCTTCTTGCTGTCTTGTCGTACAGAACTTGTAAGTCGCTTTGGATAAAAGCGTCAGCTAAATGACTAAATGTAAATGTAAATGTAAATTTATAGATCTTACAAAGGCCTTTGATTTGGTTGACCATTTATCTTCTTCTTGACAAATGGGTGCTATTGGTGTCTCTAATCATTCTTTACTTTGGTTCAACTCATATCTCCACCACAGACGCCAGTGTGTATCATATCAGGGTCAACAGTCTGACCTTTTGATTATGGACACAGGTATTCCTCAAGGTTCATCTTTAGGACCATTATTATTTTCTATATTTGTTAATGATCTCACCCAGATACCATCTGACTGTCATACTCAATTATACGCTGACGATACAGTGATTTATTCCTCCAAGTCTGATATCCTACAAATTCAGTATGCTTGACAGACTATTTTTGATGCTGTTCAGAAATGGTTAGCTATTAACAAACTTCTATTAAATAAGTCCTATAGTATGCTGTTTGGTAGTAGATCAAATTTGTTGCAAATATCAAATAATTTGTCGATTATGTTTTTAGATGGTACTCCTCTTGAGAATGTCAATGAATATAAGTACCTGGGTCTTTGGCTTGATTCTCAACTCACTTTCAAGTCACATATTGATGCTGTGATAAAGAAAACAAATACTGTATTTCCCTCCATGTTAGAACAATTATTATTACACAGCTGGTACTTCCAATAGTGGACTATGCAGACATTTTCATTGGTTGCTTTTTGTTTTCAACTGTATCTACTTTAATTATGCGCCCTATCTAAAGCAGTTCCTAATTCCATATACGGTAGTTCATCCTACAGTATAATTTAAGAAACACGGATCATCCTTTCTTTACGATACCTCGAACCACCAAAGTTATTGGTCGACTTGCCTTTAAATATAAAGCTCCAGCTGATTGGAACAAACTGCCTAGTTCACTCAGATCTCTCACTTCTTACCAGCTATTTAAGAAATCTTTGATTACTCATCTGCAGACTATACTTGCACTTGTTACTAATTGCATCTGATGTACCGTGTTATGGTTTACATGTTTACAGATCAAACTGTAATTTTTTGTGTACACTTATATGGGAACATATTGTGGCAGATATCATCCCTCGTCACTTGGTTACGTGGAGGAAGGGCGATACTATTGCCACGGGCAGAGGAGTAAATTAAGGAGTTGATTGGGACTGATAGAATACACCTGTGCACCACGAGATCACCCACATGCCACACAGACACACACAGAGACACACACAGCATAAAGCCCTAGGAGAGACAGAGAGAGGTTGAGTGGAGGTGAGGAAGGAGCAGAGAGCAGAAAGAGAGAGTGTTATACAGAGTTTGTGAGGTGAGAGGTAGTTGAGAGGAGAGGTGAGAGCGAGAAGGTGTTCGTGGTACTGGACCCTGGACTGGCTGTCAGATACCCCCCTGTGAAACTGACCCTGGACCGGAAGACAAACCCTGAGTATTGAACATTCCCTTTTTGTACGAGAGCCTGATACGTGTTTTGACCCTGGACTGTTATCCGACTACTCTAATTGCCCATCGGACTATTCTATTCAATAAATATCTTTTATTGATTGAAATTGTGCTTGTGTGGACAGTTGAATTTGTTTGTTTTGAACCGTGTCGAGCCTGAACACCACCACAATGCAGTATATTGACGATCCTCTTGGGAGGAATCAGTATGGACTGTGGGGGTGAGCTTGGGAGAGCATCGGTCAGTGTGTACGTGTATTTTGTGGTCCTGTGTTTTGTTTTGTTTTGTTTTGTTATGTATTGTATTGTATGTTTTGTACGTTTTGTATTTTATGAGGGGACATGCGTTGCTATTCCTAGCACTATTTGGGCAACTTTACAACAATTCCTGTTAGTCTATTGAAGACATCTGTAAGTTTTTTTTCAAAAAAATGCATTGTTTTATATTTCTAATCAAGTACTTAAAACCATCATTTTTCAGCTTCGAGATTTCAGGCTGTTATGGCCTGGCTCCGCCCATAAGCACTTTGAGTGACAGTCAGTCCACACAGTCTGCGACTGGTAGACAGAGACAGAGAGAGAGAGAGAGAGAGAGAGAGAGAGAGAGAGAGAGAGAGAGAGAGAGAGAGAGAGAGAGAGAGAGAGAGAGAGAGAGAGAAAAAAAGACAGGCCGTTATTGACAAGGCTCTCTCTTCCTTTCTCTCTCTCCCGTGTGTGCCGCGCGGCAGGTCCCCCCCCCCCCCCCCAAGTGCTCTCTATCTCTCTCTCTCTCTCCCTCCAGAGTGCATGCAGAGTATGAGGAAGTGGTTTCCACTCGCTGTGTACAGTCAGTCTATGTAGATTGTGGGCGGGCATTAGTTACAACCACAGAGCCAATCACATCACTGTCTGCTACCCAGAGCCTGAGTAACGTCATTCAGGCCTTCAAATCAGGATGGCCTAATTTACTGGAGCAGGTAATTATCTGAGCTGAATCAGAGAAATCCGCCAATATGGTATTTAGACACTAAAACACATTGATACTAACTCCTATTACTATAATACAATGCTAGAGACTGAAAAATGACATTTATAATGCATGTCGAAAACGAGGATATCTATATAGCATATCTCAAGGGGTTTATCCTTCAAATCAATTTCAAATTTCAATGGTCACAGACCTGATTTTCTATCAGCCATGCTTTGAGTGTGTGTGTGAAGGACCTGAGTGTATCAGTACTGCGGATCTCATCTGGATGTGTGATGGCAGGGTGTTCCAGAACTCTGCAGCTCTAATCGAGAAGGCTGATTTGAATGAGCTTTTCCTCCCTGGGATGATAACATTTCCCTCTATTACTGTTCTGGTGAACCTGCTGCTTTTTGTCAAGAGAGAGAGGTGGAGAGAGAGATGGTGGGGCCAGACAGTGTTGGATTTTAAACCAGCATCATAGTATTGCTGTGTGTGTATCAGGGTGGGTGGCTTGGTCTAGTGGTGAGAGCACCTGCCCCCACCACAAGCATTATTAGTTTGACTCCCAGTCATGCTGTTTTGCAATACGTGAATATTACGTATGGCTATAACATGGCCATCATACATTATGTATCTTTTTCCTGTGGTTGATAAATACTTTATTTATGAATTTGGTATCTGGTATTATACATAATAAACAGGTTAGTTTTGACCCCATCTTCTTGAGGAGTATTTTGAATAAACTGCTGAGATTGTTGTAGTGTTCATAATATAAATCTACCATAGTTTCACCCTACATTTTCAGTTTTCCCATGTGCTTTTCAAAACAACAAGATGTCCTGCTCTCTGACGGTAACAAGGTTGAAAAATTTACAAAACCAATTAAGTGATGAATATTAGTTATCCTCTAATGATACAAATAAAGAAGAAATGATGGAACATGAAATATTGATCCCTAGCTTCTGTCTCTCTGACAGTTTCTATTAAACGCATTAGAGGTATGGATGGGCATGAGTCATGTTTTACCAGATTGAATACTCGAGTAGTACTCAAGTAATTGTTTAGGGAAATCAATTTTTCCAACGCATCTTAAAGCGCATGGCAGCAGCAATAATAATGAGACATTGTACAGAGTCACACACACTACCCTCTCACTCCGCCTTAACAAGGCACAGCAATAAACCTGAAGCTCAACGCTTACTTAAAAGGAACACGCCAACCTTTTGGGAAATTCGCTTATTTGCCATCTTCCCCCGGAGTTAGAGAAGCAGATACATACGTACCCTTTTCTTCTCTGTGCATTCAGAGTAGGGAACACCCGCACGTTAGCCTAGCTTAGCGTCATTCACTGGAAGTAGGGTTGTCCAGTTACGACAGTCACGAAATACACTCCAAATACAACTCCAAAACGTTCCTGTAAACATGTTGTGACCTGTGTGTATTTACCACGTGGACAGATAAAAAAAATTTAATTAGACATTTTCGTTTTCTAAGCAGATACTATATAATCGGAATTTTTTTTTGCCGAACTGCCTGGGCGTCAATAAAACCAATGTGACTAGCGACAAGCGACAAGACGCACTTTCATTGAGTGAAGTGGATATCATCAGATAGTAGTAGTATCTAGATAAATCACAACTTTACAATCATGCCTCTGTGTGTTGTGTAAAGAGTGGTGCTAAGAAATCATCGAGGCCAGGGTTTAATTTTTCATTTCATAGAATTCCAACTAAAGATCCGGACCGGTTGAAGCTATGGCTACCTGCTCTGAACATAGATTCCAACACACCAATAGAAATAATCAAGAACCATTGTGTTTGCTCAGAGCATTTTTGCACAAGATGACTATTATGAAAAAATGCTACTTAGTAACCAAACCATGAGACGTTTTCTGAAGGACACGGCCATCCCATCCCTCAGCTACCGAGCTTCTATCCCCAGGCCTTCAGGATGCTCAATGTGGACTCAACCCATCCATTCTACATTCACTGCACACACATCCACATGCACACATTGTACTGTACATACATACTGTATGAAGCACAATCTCAAGAGGCTCACGCAGCAGAACCAAGCATTTCACTGTAATGTACACGGTGTACCTTATATGTGACTTGAACTAGGAAGTGCCGCAGCACGGGGGAGCAGTGCTTTTTACTGTCGGCATGACCCTGACATCTATTACAACACTCATAATCCTGGCTCTCCCCCGGGAGGAGTCTGCTGCTCCTAACAGAATACAAATGACCAATGAGCTGGGCGGTCATCCATTAACTGGCTAAAAGGCAGGGTACGCATTGTGACTGATTGAATCCTCTCTCCTTCAGCTCAACCCACGACGTGTACACATGCCAGATTATAGAGCCTTACAGAAAGTACACGCCGGTTCTGACATATTATAGAGCTTTACAGAAACTACATGCCGGTTCTGAAATATTATAGAGCTTTACAGAAACGACATGCCGGTTCTGACATATTATAGAGCTTTACAGAAAGTACACACCAGTTCCTAAAGATTATGGAGCTTTACAGAAAGTACACGCCAGTTCTTAAAGAGTATAGAGCTTTACAGAAAGTACATGCCGGTTCTGACATATTATAGAGCTTTACAGAAAGTACATGCCAGTTCCTAAAGATTATAGAGCTTTACAGAAAGTACACGCCAGTTCCTAAAGATTATAGAGCTTTACAGAAAGTACACGCCAGTTCCTAAAGATTATAGAGCTTTACAGAAAGTACATGCCAGTTCTTAAAGATTATAGAGCTTTACAGAAAGTACACGCCAGTTCTTAAAGATTATAGAGCTTTATAGAAAGTACATGCCAGTTCCTAAAGATTATAGAGCTTTATAGAAAGTACATGCCAGTTCTTAAAGATTATAGAGCTTTACAGAAAGTACATGCCAGTTCCTAAAGATTATAGAGCTTTATAGAAAGTACATGCCAGTTCTTAAAGATTATAGAGCTTTACAGAAAGTACATGCCGGTTCTGACATATTATAGAGCTTTACAGAAAGTACATGCCAGTTCTGACATATTATAGAGCTTTACAGAAAGTACACGCCGGTTCCTAAAGATTATAGAGCTTTACAGAAAGTACATGCCGGTTCTGACATATTATAGAGCTTTACAGAAAGTACATGCCAGTTCTGACATATTATAGAGCTTTACAGAAAGTACACGCCGGTTCCTAAAGATTATAGAGCTTTACAGAAAGTACATGCCAGTTCCTAAAGATTATAGAGCTTTACAGAAAGTACATGCCAGTTCCTAAAGATTATAGAGCTTTACAGAAAGTACATGCCAGTTCCTAAAGATTATAGAGCTTTACAGAAAGTACACGCCGGTTCTGAAATATTATAGAGCTTTACAGAAAGTACACGCCGGTTCTGAAATATTATAGAGCTTTACAGAAACTACATGCCGGTTCTGACATATTATAGAGCTTTACAGAAAGTACACGCCAGTTCTTAAAGATTATAGAGCTTTACAGAAAGTACATGCCAGTTCTTAACGCCCTATATTCTGGTGTGGCAGACAAATATTATCAACCGCCTTCGACTCGTCCAGAACTCAGCCGCCAGGCTCGCGTCGGGCACCAAGATGAGGGAACACATCTCCCCAGTCCTTGCATCCCTACACTGGCTTCCGGTGAAACAAAGAATACATTTCAGGATCCTCATGTTCGCTTACAAAGCCCTAAACGGTCTCGCCCCCCCAGCTTACATCGAGGAACGCCTGGTCTGATCGCGTGAATACTTTGGACAGCCGAAGAGTGCTTCCGCGTTCGAGTTTTGCGCTCTGATTGGCCAGGTCATGTGACATGTGCGCCAATCGTGCGACAGCAAGTTCTTCGCCTATTTCCGGGTCTAACAGCCTGCAAACTACCTGGCGTTCTATCGCCATGCTCTAAGACAAACTCTAACCTTAACCAACTTCGAAAGAGTGCCTAAGCTTAACCGTCGGAATCAGGGCAGGCGTTCTATCGCCATGCTCTAAGACAAACTCTAACCTTAACCGACTTCGAACGAGCGCCTAAGCCTAACCAGCGTAGAAACTTGCGGTCCCACGATTGGGCGTACATGTCACATGATCAGAAATGACCTGGCCAATCAGAGACGCGGAAACACTCTTCGGCTGCCCAAAGTATTCAGGCGGTCCGATCAGCCAGCTCCAGATCCCTCAGATCCAACAGTCAAATCTGCCTTAAGATCCCAAAATCAAGACTGGTGACGAAGGGAAGCGGAGCTTTCGCAGTCGCAGCGCCGAAACTCTGGAACAAGCTCCTGCTAACCATCACATCTGCAAGTACTCTATGGACTTGTAAGGCCATGCTCAAAACTCACATTTTCGCCATAAAAAAAATCCTTGAGCTCGTTTTTGTGTTGTAGAATGACAGGTGTATTACGTCCGTCTGTTCTCTATCTGCTTTGGTTGGCCTGCATGTATTTTTTTCTGTTTTCTTATTGTTTCCTGTCTTTATGTTTTTTTCTTTTTTGCGGGCTGCGCCCTGTGGCTGATGTAACTATTGGTTGAGGGACGCAATATAAATAAATGTATCAAGTTCAAGTTCTTTAATAGTTGTCATACAGAAGTACAGAATACTTTCATACAAAATGCTTCTTACTGTTACGCTCCAGAGACTGTGCTAGACAAGATAGTATCAAATAACATAATAACATAATATAGCATGAATTTAGAAGAAGAAAATGAGGTCACAGTGTTCGGTATAGACATATGTACAATGTTCTGAGTTACCATATAATATACAATACACAATACTATGCAGTGTACTAATGTACAGTACTATCTAGTGCAAAGCAGAAATGGGATGAGGTACAATTTTAGGTACAATTTACAGTAAGGTGTACGAGTTGTAGTGCAATCCTTCATCCATAAATATAAAGTGTGGGGAGTGGGTGCTACAGTGTGTTTGTTTAAAGTGGGTGTGTGCTATAAGTGTGTGGAGTGGGTGCTACAGTGTGTTTGTTTAAAGTGAGTGTGTGCGTGTGGATGTGTGTGCTATGTGCGTTTGGTGGTTGTTGTTGTGTAGTGTTCATTCATTGTTCGTTTAGCAGCCTCATAGCAACCTCATATCATACAGTGAAACAAAACAGTCACCAATAAGAAGAAGCCAGCTGTATGGTCTTTAAATACTGCAGCTGTACATGCGTGTGGAGGAGGAGGAGCTGGTTGCCGGACAGAGGAAGAGGTGAACAAGAAACCTTCTCCAAGCAGCAGGAAGGGATGCAAGTCTGAAGAATACTTCCAAAAACCTCCCCTTATAATACAATCATAATTGCTTATACTCAATCTTCTATACCTACCAACTGCTTTCACTGCCTACAACTGCCCTACACTGTAATCATAATAATCATAACTACCTACCTGATACTATAATCTACCAATATAACTCTGTATGATAGCATGTACAATAGTGCTGTATACTGTATATATATTTACAGCATATACACACATATTTGTCTGAATATACCTGCATATAATCCCTCTATATACTTACATATACACTTACTTAGAGACTTAGACATTTCAATGCAGACATTCCCATCACCATCCGAGGGGTGGAGGTGGAGGTGGTGGACTCATATAAGTTCCTTGGGGTACACCTGAACAATCAACTGGACTGGTCGGATAACACAGAGGCTCTACAGGAAGGGACAGAGCAGGCTGTTCTTCCTGAGGAGACTCAAGTCCTTCAACGTGTGCAATAGACTGCTGCAGTCATTTTACCAGTCTGTAGTGGCCAGCGTCCTCTTCTATGCTGTGGCATGCTGGGGAGGCTACATCAACTCAAGGGACACCAACAAGCTCAACAAGCTGGTGAGGAAGGCTAGCTCCGTGGTGGGAGTCGAGCTACCTAGACTAGAGGTGATGGCAGAGAGGGGGATGAGAAGGAAGCTAGCTGCCATCATAGAGAACC